>NC_048308.1:75731086-75890508 GCF_013100865.1 Trachemys scripta elegans
GGGGTGCAGGAGGGTGCTCTGGGCTGGGATGGAGGGGTTTGGAAGGCGGGAGGGGGCTCTCGGCTGGGGCAGGGGTTTGGGGCGCATGGGGGGGTGAGGCTCTGGCTGGGGGTGCAGACTCTGAGGTGGGGCTGGGGATGAGGGGTTTGGGGTGCAGGAGGGTGCTCTGGGCTAGGATCAAAGGGTTTGGAGGGTGATCAGGGATGGGGCAGAGGGTTGAGGTGCGGGGTTGGGGAGGCGCTTAGGGGTGCAGGGTCCGGGCGGCGCTTACCTGAAGCAGCTCCTGGAAACAGTGGCCCATCCCCCTTCTGGAGGCAGGGCCACGCTGCTCAGGGCCGCGGTTCCCAGCCAATGGGAGCTGCAGAGCCGTCGCTTGGGGCGGGGGCAGCGAGCAGAGTCCCCTGGCTGCTCCTGTTTCTGGGAGCCCTGCGGACCTGCTGCACACGCAGAGCAAGGCAAGCCCCCAACCCAGCTCCCCGCCAGGAGCTCGAGGGCCAGATTAAAAGGTCCGATGGGCTGGGTGCAGCCCACGGGCCGTAGTTTGTCCAGCCCTGCACTAGACCACCTGAGTCCCTGCAGGTTGGTGTGTGTGGATCTTCAACCTGAAACCTTAACAACTGAGGCTTTTCCATGCTGAATGGACATTAAAGATCCCAGGGCAGTTTTCTTAAGACAGGGGTTTGCCCCAAACTTTGGTGACCTTTCTGAAAATCTTGGGCAACAAGAGCCCAGTTTACCTCTACTGCATAGAGTTGTATTGTGCATCCGATTAACAAATTATTGTCCTGGCTCCTCTAGCTCCAACTGCAATAAAGGCCTAGCCAGGAGGGTGACTTGTTTTGAATGTGAGATGGGCCCAAACAGTGCTAGTGCTGAATGCCCGCATGAACCTGGGTCTGATTTAACTAATCCCAATCCCAGTGTTTAACAGCTATTTAGTAGTGTGTTATAGCTGCCTCTTGCCAACACTGCCAGCCTCTCCCCTCCAGCTCTGCCTAGCTTATTTTACCTGCAGTTTTCTCCAGTCTGTGTTATGGTGAATGTAATACTGAGATGGCAGAATGCACCTGCTGCAAAGCTAATCCTGCCTGAGTCACGCTGGTGTTGGTGCTGCTGTTCAGGTCCATGATTGTCTTCCTTCCCCAGCCCTATCCTGGAGGCCTTCGGAAACGCCAAGACAGTTTATAACAACAACTCCAGCCGCTTTGGCAAGTTCATCCAGCTGCACTTCTCCCATCATGGACATATCCAGGGAGGGCGAGTCACCGATTGTATCCTTTCCTCTTGCCACCTCTGCCCCTTCCTGCTCCAACACACACATCAAAGAGGGGAGGAGCCTGTGGAGGCTGAAAATGGGTGGGCAAATTTCCCTGTAATGGTGTGATTTTCTTTGTATCTTACTTAGAACAGGTAAGGCCATGTCTACTCTGTGAGCCCTGAGGAGTTTGCACTACTTTATCCTTCCCTGCATCTATAGATCCCTTAATATCTATGCATGAGATGGGAACCAAGTTTAGGTTCCTATCCCAAAATATCATGAATACTTTAATCCATAGAAGTTTGTAGTAGAGTAGACCTGTTATATCATTTAGTTCATACTGCTCCCTTGGAAAACAACAAAGGATTGTTCCCTTTTGTGTATGTTCTCTCGGGAGCTGCGGTCAAAAGCCAAGCCCAGGCTGGGAGTTAAGAAGACATTATCCTCCATGTCCAAGCTGCACTCAGATATAAGGAACAATGGCAGCTGTAGGAAGCCAGTTGCAGCTCCCTGATAGAAGAGCTGCCCGGTGCTAGTGCACAGGGGCAACCCTAAGATATGCTGGGGGAGGACTGAGCAGAGTCGAGGTCTGCTCCTGCGCAATCCCCACTGCTGGAATGGCTTTGACACGTCCACTC
The DNA here is from genome assembly GCF_013100865.1 of Trachemys scripta elegans. NCBI lineage: Eukaryota > Metazoa > Chordata > Testudines > Emydidae > Trachemys > Trachemys scripta. The sequence goes on from NC_048308.1 coordinate 75,732,983, forward strand.
CCCTTTCCCATCACACTGGGTTTGGGGGCGGGCAGCTGGGGTAGAAGGCAGCTGGACATCAGCAGAGAGTTATTTTACGTGGTGAGTGCTCCACAGGCCATCTCTGGCTGCTTTAAAGCACTTTGTGCCACTTACGTGGCACAAAGAGGCCTTGACAGACTGGAGGATCTGGCCCACAGAGTCAGGTGGCAGCCAAGTTAGTGATTTATTGTGGGGGAAATTTTGGCTTGAGTGACTTGCCCAAGGCCAACCTTGGGTGCCTAAAGGTAAAAGACCTAAATAAGTGACTTGATTTTCAAAGATGCTGAGCACTGCAAATCCCACTCACTTCCGGGGGAGCAGCAGGTGCTTAGGACCATTGAAAGTAATTCTCCCTTGTCCAATGCCGTTGCTGGTGCTGTTTTCAAAAAAGAAAAGAAAAAACAGTTGGGACAGAGTGACAGCTCAGCCTCTCCTCTGCTCTTCTCTCCTCTCCCACTTTCTGCAGGTAAAGGCTCCTCCATCTCAAATAGAAGTTGGGGCAAAAATCACTAGGGAAGTTTTCTGACCTGTGTTATGTAGGAGGTCAGGCTAGATTATTATAATGCATCACTTCTGGCCTTAAAAACTATGAAGCTCTAGCTTCTGTGACCTCACTGGATACCCTGGGCTTGACCTCTGCCTCTCCTGGGGTACTCTGCCCTGCCACAGGCCCTGTGGTGGGCCTGACCTTGCTTCCACTCTCTTTTTTAAATCTCTTATTCTGAAAGTAATGCTCATGGCCATTCAGTGCCTCTTTCCTATAGCCTGAGGCCTGGTCTACATATAAAACATAGGTTGACCTAGCTATGTTGTGTAGGGGTGTGAAAAATTCCCTGGGAGACATAGTTGTTGACATAAGCCCTAGTGTAGACAGCACTATGTATGGAAGAGTTCTTCAGTTGACCAAGCTAACACCTTTCAGAGAGGTGGATGTACTACAGTGGCAGAAGAACCCCATCCAACACTGTAGTAAGTGTCTACGCTACATCGGCACTGGATTAATTCTCATGGGGCTTGGAAATTCTTTGGCAGTCACCGGAAAATCAGATTGTGAGGTCACTTGAATGCTGTTTCCCCCTTAACCTGATGCTCAGATTTATTGGAGAAGGTGAGTAGTTTGTTTCTGGGGGTGCATCTCCTCACCCTCCCTCAGTTTTGTGAGCCCCTCCATTCCCTCTCTCCCCCCTGAGGCAGTGTCCAAGCAGGGCTGCCCCTTCTCGGTTAGACGGTGCTACCTCTGTGTCCAGTCACTGCAGTGAACGCATCACATCTCCAGGATATTGTTGATAATGTTCTCTTTCTGGTCATTCCAAATGAATACCAGTGACACAGGAGGTAGGATGTTTGTTCCTGGAGGGCTTTGTTTTAATGCTCTGCTTCAGAGAAAGGGCCTTTCAAACTCTTCCCTTGTTGCCTGGCTAACCTTGCAGCCTGGGGGCCATGAGGTCAGACCATGGCATTTAGTGGCTCCGGTTCCTTCAGTGCCATTTCCTTAAAGGGATTTTACCCTCTTCCTAAATAATCTGTACTCTGCAGTGACTGTGATTTTGGAGGGCGTGTGGATTAGGCACTTTACTGTAGTTAGACCAGGAGCAGCTGCTGCTGATATGAGGCTCATTCCTTCTAAGAGTGTGTGCAGACTCTACCAGTAGGTTCTCAGAAATGGTGCCATGTCAAAATTTGTCCACCATCTGGTCGAGTGATCTATGGCTGCCTATTTTGGTAGGTATGGCAAGACCCTCCCCTACCTTTTTGCCCCTTGTTTTTCATCCAGAGTAAGGAAGGAATGTTTTGACTAATGTAGTCACTACTAGCTTTTCAAAGGGCACATTTTGATGGGTGTACTTAGCCAGGGAGATTCAGTTGCCAGTGGTCCTTGTTTAAGTACCCTTTGAAGTTAGGAAAGTACATGGAACACATTTGTGCTGTTGCATTATTTATTGCACTAAAAGATTATGCTGTGAGTCAGTTAAGGATGGCTTATATGTAACCTGCCTAATACACAGTCCCAACAGCAAGGAAATTAAAAGGTAAGGCAACCAACAGCACATGTCCTCTAGTCCCCCATCCTGGGAGAGACCCAACTCATCACTAGCATGGCCTTAATACACATCTACAATGCTCCACAACCTTAAACTTTGCCCCAAAAGGAATGCAGCCTTTCAGTACCTCCTTCCACAAATTCCACCCTCACCTCTATCCCAAAGAACCTTGACCCCTTCTCCTCCTTTCTGCACAGTTTTGTAAAGGGAAATCAGGCCTTACCAATAAATTGCAATTATTTGGGGGGCAGGGGAAGTCATCAAACGTGGACATGGGTGATCCATTGGATATAGTGTACTTAGGGGTTCAGAAAGCCTTTGACAAGGTCCCTCATCAAAGGCTCGTAAGCAAAGTAAGCTGTCATGGGATAAGAGGGAAGGTCATCTTATGAATCAGTAACTGGGGAAAAGATAGGAAACAAAGAGGAATAAGTGGTCAGTTTTCAGAATGGAGGAGGTAAATAGTGGTATCACCCAGGGGTCTGTACTGGGACCAGTGCTGTACAACACAGTCATAACTGATCTGGAAAAAGGGATAAACAGTGAGATGGCAAAATTTGCAGATGATACAAAATTACTCAAGATAGTTAAGTCCAAAGCTGACTGCAAAGAGTTACAAAGGGATCTCACAAAACTGAGTGACTGAGCAACAAAATGGCAGATGAAATTCAGTGTTGATAAATGCAAAGTAATGCTCTCTGGAAAACATACTTTCAACTATACATGTACAATGATGGGGTCTAAATTAGCTATTACCACTCAAGAAAGAGATCTTAGAGTCATTGTGGATAGTTCCCTGAAAACATCTGCAAAATGTGTAGCAGCAGTCCAAAAAGCTAACAATGTTAGGAACCAGTAGGGAAGGGATAGCTAATAAGACAATAAATATCAAAATGCCGCTATATAAATTCATCGTAAGCCCATACCTTAAATACTGCATGCAGTTCTGGTTGCCCCATCTCAAAAAAGACATATTAGAATTGGCAAAGGTTAGAAGAGCAACAGAAATGATTAGGGGTATGGAACAGCTTTTATATGAGGAGAGATTAATAAGACTGGGACTTTTCAGCTTGGAAAAGAGATGATTTAGAGGGGATATGATAGTGGTTTATAAAAGGTTGACTGGTGTGGAAAAAGTGATGATGGAAATGTTATTTACACCTTCACATAACACAAGAACCAGGGGTCACCCGATTAAATTAATAGGCAGCAGGTTTAAATCAAACAAAATAAGTATTTCTTCACAAAACGCACAGTCAACCTGTGGAACTCCTTGCCAGAGGATGTTGTGAAGGCCAAAACTATAACAGAGTTCAAAAAAGAACTAGATAAGTTCATCATGCTCTGGGCATCCGTAGCTTCTGTTTGCCAGAAGCTGGGAATGGGCAACAGGATGTATCACAGAATATCAGGGTTGGAAGGAACCTCAGGAGGTCATCTAGTCCAACCTCCTGCTCAAAGCATGACCAATCCCCAGACAGATTTTTGCCCCAGATCCCAAAATGGCCCCCTCAAGGATCGAACTCACATTTAGCAGGCCAATGCTCAAACCACTGAGCTATCCCTTCCCTGCTGATGATTGTCTGTTCTGTTCATTCCCTCTGAAGCTTTGGCCAGTGCCAGAAGACAGGATACTGGGCTAGATAGACCATTGGTCTGACACTGTATGGCTGTACTTATGTTCTTAGGCACGTGCTCATATTTGGGGAAAACTGATCTCACAGAAATCCTTGTATTCATCAAAGTAGCCATTCCTTTGTTGAAAATCTTCTTCAGTGTAACATGAATGACTGTGACATGCAAAACATGTTCCCTGTGCTCCATATTAATGCTCTGCTTCAGCTGTAGGGGATGTTACAGGTGGGCTATGGCAAAAGGCACGTTGTATTCTTCTCCTAAACTGTTCAACAAGGCATCTGCATACTGAACTAGAGAATGGATGTTACAACATTTTCTCCATTGGCTAAATGCAGCACAGAAAGCTTGTTATGACAAATGATGCTAATTTCTTTTGTTAATTAGCAAATAATATAATTCTAAGGAGACCCTGATATTCTTACTAGGTACACGTTTGTGATTGTATACAGTCTGTAGTTTTCAAATTAATGGTGCCTGAAAAACCCTGAGATTCTTTAGAGATACTTGTTTTCATGAGTTTCTTTCTTTAAAACCAATTTTTAACTGATTAGTACTTAAACTAATTAACAGCTTTTTTTTTTTTTAAATCCTCAGAAAATTCAAGTTTTCTCAGAGACAATATGCTCAAAATTTGGGGTGGATACACTGTTTTGTCTTTAAAAAACAACAACAAAAAGGAGTTTGAACCCCCATTGTAAATGCAAAATAGAACCCAATTTGAACTGACATCACTACTTCTCTTTCATAATAAGTTAGTCAGGAAAACTTTATCATAAGTAATGTCCAATACAAATGTAAAAAATAAAAGTATCTCAACTTATTGTTTGTGGTAATGTCCATAATATGGTTTGGTACTTTCCATACATACTGTAATGGACAGTCTGTACCCCAGGGAGCTGACAGGTATACTGAGATCAGGAGAAAGGAACAACAAAATAGATGTCTGTTCAAATCAACAAATTTCAGCAAGGGTAGATAAGCAGAGGGGCAGATTTAGCATCTTGAAGGAGAAGACATATTGTTTAAATCTGATATAACAGGAGATGGGGAACCTGCAAAGGGATTCAAAGGGAGCAGTGAGGTGATCAAACCAGCAAGGTAAGGAAGATGACTGTACAGCTCAAAGTCATTATGCTATTTTTAAAAATGAATATTTCTGAATGCATTGTGCATGGAAATATTTTGAATAACTTTTCCCTTAAATGTGGCTTTTTGGTGGTGTCGGGGATGTATTCTGTGAAGGAGATCAGCATTAAAAATGAAACACACAATTTAAAAACAGTATGTTAAATATTTTGTTCTTTCCCTGTAATGTACTCAGCGCCTTTCTAAAATTGGGAACTGGTAGTGAGTTTTCTTTGTTAGCCACACTACAGTACGTTTTCCTAAGTCAAGTGATAATTACTCAAGAGCCTAATCTTGTCAGTTATTTGCCACGTCATCAGTTTTCATTCATGCAGGAAGTCCAGTTCAGTGGTACTGTCTGGGGGATTAAAAACGCCCATAGTGAAGATTTTCTAGGATTAAGGGTTATATTTGTACCAGTACTCCTCAATAAGAGCCCTCCTTGGGCAGAGGTGAAAACCAAAGGGTGGGCAACTCTTGACAGGCTTCCATTAACTATCCAAATGTGCCCTTTTTGGAACCAGTGGTGAAATCTTGGGGCTATATTTAGGGCCACATTGCAGATTTTGGTAGCGGGGGCAAGTTTAACTGTGATTCCAGGGGCTACTTAGGCACCTGAAAACTCTAGGGTTTTTTTTTTTTTTTTTTTGCAGATAACTTAGAAATTAGCTGACAGAAGCACTGTGTCTAATTCCTATATAAAGAAAGACAAAATATATACAAACAACAATTAAAGCCATATATTAAGTTTTGATATGTACGTTTAGAACAATAAAGAGATAATACAGCAAGATATTCACAATCCCAAACCTTGAGGTATCATAAGAACAGCCATATGGGGTCAGACCAATGGTCCATCTAGCCCTGTATCCTGTCTTCTGACAGTGGCCAATGGGTGCTTCAGGGGGGATGAAAAGAACACACTATCATCAAGTGATCCATCCCCTGTTGTCCCCTCCCAGCTGCTGGCAAACAGGCCTGGGAAACTCAGAGCATGGTGTTGCATCTCTGACCATTCTGGCTAAAGAGCCATTGATGCACCTGTCCTCCATGAACTTATCTAGTTCTTTTTTGAACTCTAGAAGTTGACTGTGCAGTGTGTGAAGTAGTACTTCCTATTGTTTTAAACCTACTGCTTATTAATTTCATTGGGTCACCCCTAGTTTTTGTGTTATGTGAATAACATTTCCTTATTCACTTACTCCACACCAGTCAAGATTTTATAGACCTCTGTCATATCCCCCCTTAGTCATCTCTTTCCAAGGTGAAAAGTCCCAGTCTTTTTAATCTCAGCTCATACAGAAGGTGTTCCATACCCCTAATCATTTTTGTTGCCCTTCCCTGTACCATTTCCAATTCCAATATATTGTTTTTGAGATGGGGTGACCACATCTGCATGCAGTATTCAAGGTCTGGGCTACCATGGATTTATATAGAGGCATTATGATATTTTCTGTCTTATCTGTCTCTCTTTCCTAATGGTTCCTAACATTCTTTTAGCCTTTTTGATTGCCGCCGCACATTGAACGAATGTTTTTAGAGAACTATCCATGATAACTTCAAGATCTTTTTCTTGAGTGGTAAAAGCTAATTTAGAGCCCATCATGTTGTATGCATAGTGGGATTATGTTTTCCAATGTGCATTACTTTGCATTTACTTTCCTATATAAGTTTTGGAACCTTAATACAAGAACTAATAACCTTAAATAAAATTCATGCAGAGTATTTGCTCAATATCATTGTCCTTACAGCTTCACACCAATCACCCTGAAATATCCACATACTCTTTTATTTTCATTTATATTACCTTCTAAAAAATTATAAGCAAAAAAAGTGCACTCTTAATTTGTATATTTGATTTCTCATTAAAAAGCGATGAAGTCTAAAGCAGTTGTTCCCCTCAATCATTCTAAAACGTGGAATAACTAATAAATTACAGAACAAATTTGTTTTGGCACTAGCTTAAAAAAGGAAAGATGAAAAGCATTTAAAGTGATAATTGAAAAGAAAATATTACAATAGATGGGCCAACTTGAGTTTCCTATCAGCTCTAAGACACCTGAAGGTGTATTTTCAGCAGATAAAAATATTATCACCTTTTCTCAAAAGCAATGGGTTTTCTTTTCTTATTAAGTTACTCAGTAATTATAAAGTCTTAAACATTGTAATCTGTTTATACAGTGCATTTGATATTTCTCCAGCACAAATGAAAACACACTTCAGTTCAAGCTACTAAAGATGTAAAGATTAAAACATAAAAATGAATTTAAAAATTGAACTTGCATTTACAAATGACTGATCTAAAAGCCTGTTTTAGCCTCTGGAAACTGTTCAATTCTATAATGTGATATAGATCTCCTGAGTCTGTATCTGCAGTGGCCCAACTGGATGATTCTTAACCATTTCTTAATGAAAATATAATATATAACCCTATATGTCTTAAATCATACTAAGAAAATTTGCCCTTGTCACTTCAAGGGCATACTCGTATATTAAGGAAGTTAGTAAAGAGACCTGTTCCAAGGCTGTAACAACCTGGTAGGATTAAGAGCCCTCCAGGAATTGTTTAAAAAAAGTCCCAGGGGTACATAGGCTAATTCAAGAAAGAAAACATTTTTATTTGCTGATTGAGAAGTAGAGGTATGTACCATAACTTCCTCTGATTTCCATCAGGCGCAGCTGACTTGTATAAGGGCAGCACTGACTGTTACACTGAAAATAAGATTGATCAGCTTTGTGGAGAGACTTAAGGAGATCAGCACTCATCAGGTCCCTTCTCTGGGCCAAGGCTATCCAGAAACTGCTCTCTCCTGGCTCTCATCCTATCAGATGGGTAACAAGGACCTATTTACCCATATGAATTGCTTTGAGTGCCCCTCTGATCCTGGGGCTGCCGGGGTGGTGGTGTTGTCAGCTCTCCTGGTCTCTCCCACAGAGCTGACAGCCAAGGAAACCTGAGCCAGGGTGGGGGGAGCTGCTTGTCCAGCTCCTCTGGGACAGCCCTGCAGCAACTTCTCAGACCACAGCTAAGGGCTTCTGGCTTCTCTGGCGAGAGCACAGAGAAGTGGTTCACTTTCCTGTTTGCATTCCGCTATGCTGTGAAACTCGGGGGTGGGGGGGAGGAGATGCTCCCCTGCCCTCCTTAAATGGCACCTCTGGCTATATACATTTTGCTGAGGTCTCCCTATATGTCAAAATGTGCCCTTCTGTAAATTTGCCCTCCTTTTTGTACACCCCCCACCTGTATGTCATTTAGTGATTGTGGGGAGGGATAGCTCAGTGGTTTAAGCATTGGTCTGCTAAACCCAGGGTTGTGAGTTCAGTCCTTGAGAGGGCTTCTTAGGGATCTGGGGCAAAATCAGTACTTGGTCCTGCTAGTGAAGGCAGGGGGCTGGACTCAATGACCTTTCAGGGTCCCTTCCAGTTCTATGAGATAGGTATATCTCCATATATTATTATTATTATTATTATAAATAAAGGCTGGGTTCCATGATATGGACAAAAGAGCCTGGGATCTGGATGAGAGGGACTTCCTGGGCACTTTGCTCCTGTCAACCAGAGCTCTAATCTCACACATTATTGCAGAACCCCTGCACTGAGTAAGTGTACTTAGGAAGGTCGAACACTCAGTTGAGGTAAGGGCTAAGGGCAAGGACCTCACTGAAACTTCAGTTCCTGCACACACCTTACTCATGTTTAATAGTTGAGTTCAGAGAAATTTGCACATGCGCAGTAGCAACAAGAGCACGTTTTGGTGTGAGATTGATTTGGGTGGTAAGACCCTCAAGGTCCCAGTTACTGCTTTGCTTGCATTGGCCTTAGAGATTCCCTGAGGGCCTTGCACTCTCAATGTTCTTCACTACCAAGAATTCTAATTCTAATGTGGATTTCACTTGCTATCTGCTGTCCTCTTGTGCTCATTTCAGAATCGAGTTGTGCACCAGAACCTGGGAGAGCGGAATTACCACATCTTTTATGCATTGCTGGCTGGTGTCAGTGGGGAGCAGAAAGGTAATTGATCTCTTGGTAAGCTGGCCCCATGCAAACAAAATTAATTTTAATACAGCCAAATACAAGGTTGTACATCTAGAAATTAAGAGTGCAGGCCACCCTGCAAAATGGGGTGCTGTATTCTAGAAAGCAGTGACTCTGAAAAGGATTAGGGGTCATAATGGACAAGCAGTTGAATATGAGCTTAAAGTGCAATGTTGTGGCAAAAAAGAGCTAATGTGATCCTTGTATAAACAGGAGCAGTAAGCAGGAGCGGGGTGGCAGTCTTTCCAAAATAAATAACAGCACTTTGGGTGGTTGGTAAACACTGCTAGCCTTCCCAAAAAAGAAGTGGGAGAGAGGAGAGAGTGCGTTTCTGTTGCACTAGAATGGAAAGGGAGTTCCAGGCATAAGAGAAAGTGGGAGAGAGATGTCTTTGCACGGCAAAGGGGAAACAGAGAGGAGTGCACAGAGCTAAGCTAAATTATTTAGGCCTTTGAAGGGGAGGATGAAGAGCCTTAAACTTGATACAGAAGGCAGGAGGGATCCAGTGGATGGATTTAAAGAGAGGGAGTAACAGGCAGCAGAGATTTTTCAAGGTAGAATGTTTGGCAGACGGAGAGGTGAGATTTGGAGAGACCAGAGAGGAGGAGGTTGTAGCAGTGGAGGCAAGTGACAACCAGAGCCTGGATAAAGATTTTAGCTCTAGTCATGGGGAGGGGAAGGATGGAATTTGGAGACATTTGGCAGCTGTATAGCTGGGGCAGAAAGGAGCTGAAAATGACACAGTGCTGGTGAATCTGGGTGAGATTGTTAACAGTGATAGAGAAGGGTGAACAAGAGGAAGTTTTGTGGAGAAAGGTGAGTTCAGTTTTCACCATGTTAATTTTGCCTTGGGAGTGGGATATTAGAGAGACAATAAGAGAGATGAGGCTGGAGTGGGTGGGGAGATACCATGGATTCATCAGCACAGCAAAGAGATAGTAATTGAAGCCATGAGAGCAGAAGAGATAATGTAGAGGGATAAGGATGCCAGAAGGATTCAGTTCAGTTTGGGTCTATTCTACTTCTTATATTTCCTCAAAACTGTAGTGCCTTAGCGCCTTCCAGTCATGCATTAAGTGACATGACAAACAACATCTGTTACATGTGCTTTGTTCTTCTGTGGCAACAGGTCGGAGGGGAGTTGTGTGCTCAGTGCAATGTTTTCTTTTGGTAGGATTTTTTCTCCTACTGTTTGCGCTGCTGTGTTTGTTAGAGAAGGCTGGTCAGAAAAGTGCTCTTGGCACTTGGAGTGGAAGATGCTGTGGTTTGCAATGGCCCTTAGTTCTCATTGGAGTTCATTCCACAGTCCTGGACCAGCCCCTGAGAAAAATCTGTTACCTGCACAAATAAGCTTCATCTTTACAGTTGAAAGTTCCATTGGGCCTGAGGAATGGAGTGGGTCGACCTGTCTTCATCCCAGAGCTTCAGGTTTTCTTTTAGATATGCTGGACTCAGCCCATTAAACTCCTTGAAGACAAGGACCAAGACCTTGAATTTGATTCTATATTCTGTAGGTGGATAACAGGACGTTTAAACACCTCCCTAATGGTGTCCATAGTTAAAGAAGTACTTAAACATCCAACACTGCAGAAAGCTGAAGAGAATTTCCTCTTTGGGGTGCATTGTTATGGACCAAATGTCCCTCTTACTGACAGGACATTGCTAGCAGCTTCTTTAATGCTTTTAATCTTTTGCAGTTCCCCTTTTAAGGCTGGTCATATTCTGTGTCTAAAATCCCTAAGAAATGTCCTCTTTAAATAATGAGGATTTTTGTGTTTACTGAATTTATCTCAGGAATGTATTCTCTATGGAGACCACTGGGGGCCTCCTTAGCTGTCCATACACATCTTCACACACTGCCCATTCCTTTCAGGATCCAGTTTACAATGTACCTCCTTGGTTATTCGAACTATCCATGTACTTGCTGTAGCTGACCTCACTTACCCCTCTCCTCTCCCCTTGCTGACCCTCCTCTCATCTGGTGTTGACCTCTTCTTCGAGTGCTTGCTCATGTTGATTCCATTCTACGCGTGTGCGTGCCCACGTGTTGGTCTCCACAGAGTCGGATGTGGTGCCCCCTCAGTTCCTTCTTACCACTCATGAGGGTTGGTCAGAGTGCCTTGTCTTGCATAGCAAGAGCGTTAGCAGTTCTTAACAGCCCGTTGTTGTTCCCTTTCTGTTTAGTTTGTAGGTACTTAGTTAGCATTTTAAGTACATTTTAGTTCTTCGTTTAGTGGTTAGAGTCCCAACTGGGACTTCGCCCTGGAGCGTTCCCCAGGCTTTAAGCCGTGTTCCTCATGTAACAGGCCGATGCCTATCAGTGACCCTCACAGTAGCTGTTTGAAGTGCTTGGGGGAATCCCATATAAAAGATGAGTGCAGGGTTTGCAAAAACTTTCATCCCAGAACTCAAAAGGAGAGGGACATCCGCTTGAGAGAGCTCCTGATGGATGCTGCCCCGGCATCAGAGCCTTCCCGACTGGATTCTGCTCCTAGCACCTTGGCATTGGTGTGGAGCGCCCTGCCAGCACCAGGATCCTCCTGGCACTGTTCCCCCTTCCCGGTGCCCAAGACATGTCCAAAAAAAAGGACTCCCCAGCATCGTCCAAGGAGGGGAAGGGGGCTCTGGGCAGAGTACCTAGTTCAGGCCATGTGCCCAGCCCGGGGCTACAAGGGAGTACTGTTAAGGTCGGACCCCCAGCCCAGCCAAGGATCTGACTCCTGGGAGCGGTAGGGGATCCTGGCTTCTATAGGGACCTTCGTCGTCCAAGACGGCCCAAGTGGCCAAAGACCTGGTGGGCCTACCGGTACCGCAAATGCCGTGCCAGGTGCCAGAAGTGACTAAGGCCCTGCAGCCCAAGGGCAAGCCAGTCATGGGACCTCCTCAAAGGGCAGAGGAGCACTATTGGCCCCCGGATTGCAGGCGTTTGTCTGTGTCCCCATGGCTTAGGACACTGGTCCCATGACCCCAGTTGACGGCTAGAAGGCCCAGGTCCCCAACACCGTGCTCTCTTACCATAAGGCACGGATCGCCAGAATCAAGACACCGGTCCCCGCAGTCCCGGTACCGGCTAGCCTCCTGCCTCAGATCACCTTGGCACACATCTCTCTCACCCAGGCGGTCTCCTAGGTGCTAGTCCCCACTGGTGCCTGACCTCTCGCCATTGCGGCACCGATCTCCGCTGCCTTGGTACCGCTCGAGGGACAGGCAGCAATCCTCATCCTCTGGACGTCGGTCTCTGGCGAGAGTTAGTCGGCATATGCAGGCCTCACAGCCCCACCATGGTCACCCAGAAGGGGACTGTTCAGAGTCGGAGCTGGGGTTCAGCCCATTGCCAAGGGGGGGTATGAATCCCATCAGCCTGCGAGACCAGCGTGGTGTTGGTGGCGTGACAGCAGGACCTGCTCAATGGCCATGTTGGAACCCTTGGGGGGTACCAGTGATGCCAGTTCCATACTCCCACCTCTCCCCTGTGGCTGCCTTGGACAAACCACCGGCACCGGGTTCGGAACACGGTGTGGAATCCACCATGGGGACAACTCAACAGGCGCAAACACCCAAGGTGCCATCTCCAAAAAGGGAGGGGGAACCCGCCCCTCCCCCAGTGATGCCCTTGTCATCTTCGTCACTGAACGAAGCAGTGGCTGGGCCCTCCCGGTCTGTTGGAAGTCCCCCTGATGACTTTAAGGAGCACCAGGCGCTCCTTAAAAGGGTGGCTACCAACTTGAACCTCAAAACTGAGGAGTTAGAGGAGCAATCAGACAACTTGTTCAATGTCATATCGTCCTCCACCCCAGCCCACATTGCATTACCTGTCCACCCAGGGGTTCTAAAGATTGCTAAAACGCTGTGGGAGACCCCATCTTTGATTCCACCCATGTCCAAAAGTGTGGAAAGGAAGTATTTTATCCCCATAAAGGGGTTTGAATGTCTCTATATGCACCCACCAGCAGGGTCACTGGTTGTGTCCGCAGTTAACGAGAGGGACAGGCAGGAACAGGTGAGTGGCACACCAAAAAATAAAGGCACCAAATGACTAGACCTCTTCGGCAGAAAGATTTATTCGACGGCCAGCCTCCAATTCCAGGTATCCAACCACCAAGCCCTGCTGGGCAGGTATAATTTTAATTTATGGGATTCCCTTATCAAGTTTACAGAGGCCCTTCCACAGAACCTAGACCTAGAGTTTGCCATGATCCTGGAGGAGGGCAAAGCAGTGGCGAAGGATTAGGGTTAGGGTGCAGACGCCCTACAGATGGCCTGGGACGCTACAGACTCGGTCACCAGGGTGGTTGCCTTGGCGGTGGCCATGGGGTCAGCTCTTGGCTACGGTCTTCGGGGTTATACCAAGAGATGCAGGCCACGATCCAAGACCTCCCGATTGAGGGTGTAGGGCTCTTCTCTGAGCTCACTGACGCAAGGCTGCGTGACCTCAAAGATTCCCGGGCCACCCTGTGGTTGCTGGGCCTCCACACTCCGCAGTTCCAGCCTCCTCCTCCTCAGTCCTGGGGGTATTTCCGGCAGGGATCCTACAGGTGAAAGGACAAAAACAAAGGGTTTAAGCGATGCCGTCCTTCGTCCTCTCCCTCGCTGGCTCAACCCGGCCCTTCGAAACACCCTGGGGGCCAGAGACAGGCATTTTGAAGGTGTGAACGGGGGCGGCGCCTCTGTCAAGTACCTGGATCCATCCTCCTGTTCTTTCCTCAACTGCTTATGCCCCTTCCAGTCAGCTTGGTCGTGAGTGACATCAGACCGTTGGCTGCTCAACACAAGCAAATGGGGCCTGAGACCCAATCTAGACCTGTGTCACCTTGACTAGCATCTCAAGAAGTTGAAGTTTCACATTGTCTCCCTTGCCTCCCTCATCCCCTCCCTGGATCTGGGAGACTGGTACGCCGCCCTCGACTTGAAGGACACATATATCCATATTTCCATTTCCCCAGAACACAGAAGGTTCCTCCATTTTGTGTTGGGCCAGCGCCATTTCTAATTCACGGCGCTGCCCTTTGGTCTCTTGTCAGCCCCGAGAAGGTTTACAAAGTGCATGGTGCCAGTGGCCGCTTACCTGAGGTATCGGGGCATTCAAATTTACCCAGACCTCGACTGGCTGATCAAGGGCTGGTCTCGGCATCAGAAGCAGTGGCACCTCGATCTGGTTTGCTCCACATGTGCATTCCATTACCTGCACTCCTGCCAGCAAGAAGGAACTGAGAGGGCGTGGGGCCAGCAGCACCTAATATACCGATGCATGAGCATGGCACTCAAGGGGGCGCCACAGCCATTCCTACAGATACCGCTAAGGCAAAAATCTCTGATGACTGTGCATGTGGGCATGCATACACCTAGAATGGAGTGGACATGAGCAACACATCTCGAAGAACAATTACGAAAGGTAACAGTTTTTTCTCTATCCTTCCACACAGTCTCACATGTTGTTTTCTGACTGTCTCAGGTTTGTTTCTGTTGAAAAGTGGGAGAGCAGTTGGTTAGGTGAATCCCATAGGATTAGTTTTATACCCTCCTTCCTGTTAATTTAAATACTCTTAGCAGTGAATTTCCATCTTTAAAAAGAGGAGTGGTCTCCCTATATCGGAGGTGAAGCCAGGCTTGGAATATCTGGAGCTTGGCCTGAGAATAAAATCTTGATGTGTTTCACTAATTGCTAGTATTCCAGATCTAAAATCCTCTCCACTACGTTGCCCTCAGAATAACTTAGAAGGGAAAAGTAGCAAAGGATGTCAGCTGATTCCTGAGTAAACTAACACCTGCCCCCCTCTCTTTCTGTGATGTTGGGGGACTGGCTCGCTGCAGAAGCCCTGTCTCTCTCTCAACCGGAGAGCTATCGCTACCTGAACCAGTCCGGCTGTGTGAGTGATGAGAACCTGAATGACCTAGAGATGTTCAACAAGGTCATGGTGAGTTCTTCTCCTGGGTCCCATGTGGCACTTCCTCTGTGATCTTGTGGCAATTTCTTTAGAGTAATTTCCCCATCCTTGATAGCCTCTGTGGTTAGATCATTTTTGGTATTGGATGGGGTTTGGCCCTCGAACAGGGGAAGCTATTAAAATATGAATGGAACAGGAATATTGTCACAGATTAAAAGAGAGGAAGCCCAGACCTGAAAGTGGGAGTCAGCCTGAGAACACCATGCAGGTGCTGCAATGCCTGAGAGAGTCAGAGTGGCCTTGTCTCCAGCACAGAACTGCTCAAAGAGTTTGACAGACGTTTCGTGAAGTGCTGCAACATCATGTGACCTGCGTACATTGCTCTGGCATTTCACTTGTGTTATCTAGCATGGCTCGTGCACTGCATTGTCTGGCCTGGTGAGGGGTTTGGTCAGGAGAAGGGACGCTTTCCCTTGAACACCCAAAGTAAGGCAGAAGGTAAAGGTTATAAATGTAACTGAGCCAGGTAACCTGATTACAACACTGTTTAAAATGTGTGGTGTGGACACTTCATACCTCTATCCCTGTAACTTGGACAGACTGACTGTGTGTGTTTGGTGAAAACAAGGCCAAAGAAGTGTATTTAATATATTAAAATATAAGGGAAACAAACTTGAACTAACAATGACATTGAACCATGGTGATTTTAGTGTAGGGGCAGAGGTGAAACCTGGTGGGAAGAATAGGTAAGCAGAAAGCTCTATAGCTGGGTATAATGTGTATGAGAGAGGGGATTAGAAAAGGTCTAAAAATACACTAATAAATGTACAGCCACTCCCCAAGAGATGAGCTACATGATCTCTAATAGGTCTCTTCCATCTGAGTGACTGTGATTCTGAGCCTCTTATTTTAAACAGCACGGCCCTGCTGATGTAAGTTATGTCTTCTCTTTGTGGCTTTGAGTAGACTGCTCTGAAAGTGATGGAGTTTAGCACCGAAGAAATACATGACATCTTCAAACTTCTCTCTGGCACTCTTCAGCTGGGAAACATGGAGTTCATGACGGCTGGAGGAGCCCAGGTTACAACCAAAGCAGGTAAGTATGATCCTGTGAACTATGCACCCTGCTGTCCAAGCCCAGATAGTCCCCCACCATGGTTCTGTCTCTCCCTCCTTCCCCTTGATATCCTAGCTTGCTGGCACACATCACCAAGCCCCAGTAGCTTAGTCCACTCAAGCCACATTGCCCAAGTTCCTCTGATTGAGATCTTGACCCAGGTTTCAGGGCTCGAAGCCTGATACATCAACCTGCTTAGGGCATGGCCCTGAGGCCCCTTTCACCCCCCTCCCAACACTCTGGGGCTGAGTCGATAGACACATGGTTATTTATGATCTGTGTGTAAATAAAAATATGGAGATATTTAAACAGAAACATGCAGAGGTTTAAAAAAATTGTCCACTACAGATTTTCATGCACCTTCCTCCAAAGTATCTGGTACTGATCACCATTGGAGCCAGGATCCCCAACCAGAGGTATCTAGTCTGAGCTGGTCTGGCAGAGCTTCAGTTCCTAAAGAGGCAGAAGTTTAAAAAATGAGCAAATGTTTTAAAAAAATTACAAAATTACACATAGAATAACTTTTAAACCTGTTTTAATTTGTTACTCTCATCCTCCCTCCCCTTTTATTCTTTGGGTTTTTGTGACACTCACACGGACATTCATTTGCATCCTGACAAACTAGATTGTAAGCTCTCCTGGACAGAGGGCAGCTCTTGTGTGTGTTTGTGTAGTGTGTTTCTCAGTGATCCTGGCACAATGATCCTGATTAGGGGTCTCTGATCACTACTGGAACATAAATAATAATATTACACAGTAGTGTAGTCAGTAATTCATCCGAAGGCTGCTTGTAATTCATGCCTTTCAAAATGATTTTGTGAAATGTCAAATGAACTTGATACTCTTCTTTGACAAAATTACAAGTCTGGTTAATGAAGGTAAGTATGCTAATATAATACGCTTGGACTTGGGTAAGGTGTTAGACTTAGGCCTGGATTCATAAAGGAATCTAGGCGCCTGAATCCCAGTTTTAGGTCTTGCTGCAATTCACAAAACTGCTTGACTGCCACCAAATCCTGTAGGCACCTAAGCCCCCTTGGTGCCCCAGTTTTTGCAGTAAAAATTCCCTTGGTGCCTGTGTTTTTGCCTCTGGGCGTGTGCCCGGCTGCTTCCCTCTGGGCATCTAGATGTCTGTCTCCTGCCAAAGCCCCAGTGCAATTCATGAACTGTGGGAGGAGTGTCTGCCTCTTCTGTGGGTCTGATCCATTAGGTATGCTCAGAGGCCGCCTGACTCTATACATAATGGCTGGGGTAGGTTTATCCTGTCAGACTTAACTTGATATCCCTTTTTGATGAGATTACAAGTTGGGTTGAAAAGATAATAATACTGATGTTGGCATACTTACACTTCTCTAAGGCATTTGACTTGGTATCATAGAATCATAGAATATCAGGGTTGGAAGGGACCTCAAGAGGTCATCTAGTCCAACCCCCTGCTCAAAGCAGGACCAATTCCCAACTAAATCATCCCAGCCAGGGCTTTGTCAAGCCGGGCCTTAAAAAACTCCAAGGAAGGAGACTCCACCTCCTCCCTAGGTAACGCATTCCAGTGTTTCACCACCCTCCTAGTGAAATAGTTTTTCCTAATATCCAACCTGGACCTCCCCCACTGCAACTTGAGACCATTGCTCCTTGTTCTGTCATCTGCCACCACTGAGAACAGCCGAGCTCCATCCTCTTTGGAACCCCCCTTCAGGTAGTTGAAGGCTGCTATCAAATCCCCCCTCACTCTTCTCTTCTGGAGACTAAACAATCCCAGTTCCCTCAGCCTCTCCTCATAAGTCATGTGCTCCAGACCCCTAATCATTTTTGTTGCCCTCCGCTGGACTCTTTCCAATTTTTCCACATCCTTCTTGTAGTGTGGGGCCCAAAACTGGACACAGTATTCCAGATGAGGCCTCACCAATGTCGAATAAAGGGGAACGATCACGTTCCTCGATCTGCTGGCAATGCCCCTACTTATACAGCCCAAAATGCCGTTAGCCTTCTTGGCAACAAGAGCACACTGTTGACTCATATCCAGCTTCTTGTCCACTGTGACCCCTAGGTCCTTTTCTGCAGAACTGCTACCTAGCCATTCAGTCCCTAGTCTGTAGCAGTGCATGGGATTCTTCCGTCCTAATTGCAGGACTCTGCACAACATTTTGATTAAAAAACTAGAACTGTATGACATTAACATGGCACAAGTTAAATGGATTAAAAACTGGCTGATAGGTCTCAAAATGTAATTGTAAATGGGGAATTGTCACCGAATGGGTGTGCTTCTAGTGGAGTCCCACAGGGATCGGTTCTTGGCCCTGTGCTATTTAACATTTTTATCAACGACCTGGAAGAAAACATAAAATCATCACTGATAAAGTTTGCAGATGCCCTGGAAATTGGGAGGAGTGGTAAATAATGAAGTGTGATCTGGATCGCTTGGTAAATGGTGCAAGCAAACAATCTGTGTTTTAATACGGGTAAATGTTAATCTGTTCATCTAGGAACAAAGAGTGTAGGCCATACTTACGGAATGCGGGGGTGAGGGATCCATCCTGGGAAGTAGTGACTCTGAGAAAGATTTGGAGGTGGGGGTGGATAATCAGCTGAACATGAGCTCACAGTGTGGCACTGTGGCCAAAAGAGCTAATGCGATCCTGGGATGCATAAATAGGGGACTCTTGAGTAGGAGCAGAGAGGTTACTTTTCCTCTGTATTTGGCACTAGGGCAATGGGTGCTGGAATCCTGTGGCCAGTTCTGGTGCCCACAATTCAAGGATGTAGATAAATTGAAGAGGGTTCAGAGAAGAGCCACTGGAATGATTAAAGGATTAGAAAACACGCGTTATAGTGCCAGACTCAAAGAACTCAATTTATTTAGCTTAAAAAAGAGAAAGATAAGTGGTGACTTGATTATAGTTTATAAGTACCTACATGCGGAACAAATATTTCATAATGGGCTCTTCAATCTAGCAGAGAAAAGGTATAACAAGATCCAGTGCCTGGAAGTTGAAGCTAGATAAATTCAGATAGGAAATAAGGCGTACATTGTTAACAATGAGAGGAATTAAGCATTTGAACAACTTACCAAGGGTCTTGGTGGATTCTCCATCACTGACCATTTTAAAATAAAGATTGGATGTTTTTCTTGGCTGCATTGGATTCTTTTCTTTTCTTTTCTTTTTTAAATATCAGCTACATCTGTTTTAGGGGTTGTCCATCCCTACAGAAATCCTCCCATTTATTGCTCCTATTGACGTTGTTCAACTTTACTTAAATAATTAAATATTGATTGCGTCACCATTGGGATAAAGGTTATGAAGGAGGTTCCCTGCGCCCTCTGTCTGTTTTGTGTAAAACTAGGCAGGTGCCTAATTCATTCTTGCTAGAAACAACTTAGGCCCCTAAGCCACCTGACTCCAAGAGAGGGGTTCTTGGCTGAGGGTCACAAGCATAGATAGATGTTTTCTTGTAGCTTGGACTTAGGCCTGGTCTACACTGCACAGTAAGGTTGAGGTAAGGCAGCTTACGTCAACCTAATTATGTCAGTGTACACACTACAGCCTTTTCCTGACGATGTAAGTTCCGTACTACACCGACATAATACTTCCACTTCCACGAGAGGCATAAGGCTTATGTCGGTGTAGTTAGGGTGATGTCGTGTCTGTGTAGACACTATGTTACTTACATCGGCTGTTGGCTGTCGTGTCAAATTGACACGACAGCCAGACAGCTAGAGCCCAACTGCCCCCTGACTCCCCACTCCCAGCTGGGCTGTCCCTGCCTGGCTCCCCGCTCAGGGAGCCAAGAAGCCTGGGTGGCTGTCCCCTGCTCCCGGTAGGGAAGTGAGAAGCCTGAGCGGCTGGCCCCTGCTCCTGGCAGGGAGTGGGGAGGCGAGAGCACTAGAGTTAATATTATTGCAGATAATAAAAGAAATATCTGACAGGAGCATTGTATCTAATTCCTATATCAAGAAAGAAAATTAAATAAATATTAGACCCACTCAGCTCTAATACTAACATGTTTTGACATCATGTGGCAAGTCACTTATGGGACACTGGTTAGATTTAAAATTGTAATGTATATTCTTACTCAGATACACTTACTAAAGTCAGAAGGGACTATTGTGATCATCTAGTCTGACCTCCTGCACATTACAGGCCATAGAACCTCCCCACTCACTCCTGTAATAGACCCCTAACCTCTGGCCGAGTTACTGAAGTCCTCAAATCATGATTTAAAGACTTCAAGTTACAGAGAATTCACCATTTATACTAGTTTAAACCTGCAAGTGACCCATGCCCCATGCTGCAGAAGAAGGTGGAAATCCCCCATGGTCCCTTCCAATCTGACCCAGGGGAAAATTCCTTCCTGACCCCAAATATAATGATTAGTTGGAGCAAGACCCACCAGGCAGATACCTGGGAAAAAATTCTGGTAACTCAGTACCCTCAGAGCCCTCCCCATCAGTGCCTTCCCCATCTGTAGTAACTCAGAGCCCTCCCCATCTAGTGTCCTGTCTCTGGCTGTTGGGGATTTTTGCTAAAGGCAGTCACCGATGAGCCACATGCCATTGTAGGCAGTCCTGTCACACCATCCCTGCCATAAACTTATCAAGCTCAGTCTTGAAGCCAGTTAGACTTTTTGCCCCCACTGCTCCCCTTGGGAGGCTTCTCCAGAACTTCACTCCTCCAATGATTAGAAACCTCCACCTAATTTCAAGCCTAAACTTGTTGATGGCCAGTTTATATGTATTTGTTCTGGGGTCCACATTGATACTTAAGTTAAATAACTCCTCTCCCTCCTTGGTATTTATCCCTCTGATGTATTTATACAAAGTAATCATATCTCCCCTAAGTCTTCTATTGGTTAGACTGAACAAGCCAAGGTCTTTGAGTCTCTTCTCATAAGATAGGTTTTCCATTCCTCAGATCATCGTAGTAGCCTTTCTCTGCACCTGTTCCAGTATGAATTAATCTTTCTTAAACATGGGAGACCAGAATTGCACAAAATACTCCAGACGAGGTCTCACCAGTGCCTTGTATAATGGTACTAACACTTCCCTGTTCTCTACTGGAAATTCCTCATCTGTTACATCCTAGGACTGCATTAGCCTTTTTCACAGTTGCATCACATTGACGGCTCATAGTCATCCTGTGATCAACTAATACACCCTGCTCTTTCTCCTCCGCTGTCAGTTCCAACTGATAAATCCCCAGTTTATAGCAAAAATTCTTGTTGATAGGCCCTAAATGCATGACTTTGCACTATTAAATATCATCCCATTTCTATTACTCCAGTTTACAAGGTTATCCAGATCTTCTTGTATGGTATTCCGGTCCTCCGCGGTATTGGCAATACCTCCCAACTTTGGGTCATCTGCAAATTTTATTAGCGCACTCCCACTTTTTGTGCTAAGGTCAGTAATAAAAATGTTAAATAAGGTCGGTCCCATGACTGATCCCTGAGGAACTCCACTAGTAACCTCCCTCTGGCCTGACAGTTCACCTTTCAGTATGGCTTTTTGTAGTCTTCCCTTTAACCAGTTCCTTATCCACCTTTCAGTTCTCATATTAATCCCCATCTTCTCTAATTTAACTAATAGTTTTTCCTGTGGAACTGCATCAAATGCCTTACTGACATCCAGGTAGATTAGGTCTTTTGCATTTCCTTTGTCTAAACAATCAGTTATCTTCTCAAAGAAAAATATTAGTAACTTTGTTACCACCTCTTGAATACAACAGTTGAAACAATTGTAGAAAAATCTACAATTACTTTCTATCATTTAGGCTACTTACTTTTTGCAGTTCACCAAGTTTGGAACAGATCATTTAACTTTAGGAAACAGCCTAACAGCCCTTTCTTATCTTAATCACTTGTTAATCACTCTGTTTATAAACAAAATTCTGATTCCCTGCCTCAGGGGCACAAGCTGGGAGAAGTCTTCTGTCTCTTCATTCAGGCTGCCTGCCTGAGGCTCGCAGTTTGGGGGGTAAGGTTACCATATGTCCGTTTTTTCCCAGACATGTCCGGCTTTTTGGCAATCAAACCCCCATCCAGGGGGAATTGCCAAAAAGTCGAACATGTCCGGGAAAAATACCGGCCGGGCACTTCCTCTCCTGCAGCTGCTCTGCTCCTCCCCTGACTCAGATTTTGGCTCTGTTTAAGAGCCAAGCTGCCCGAGCCAGCGCTACCAGCTTCGGGCAGCCCCTATGCCTCCGGACCCCGAGCCACCGGCCGGGCACTTCCCTTCCCGGGCTCCAGCTGCTCTGCTCTGGCGGTGCAGGGTCCGGAGGCACAGGGGGTGCCCGAAGCCGGTAGTGCTGGCTCGGGCAGCTTGGGTCTTAAACAGAGCTGAAGTCTGAGTCAGGGGAGGAGCAGAGCAGCTGGAGCCGGGGAGAACTACCCGGCCGGTGGCTGGGGTCTGGAGGCATGGGGGCTGCCCGAAGCCAGAGCGCTCGGGCAGCTCGGCTCTTAAACAGAGCCAAAGAGTCAGGGGAGGAGCAGAGAAGCTGGAGCCCGGGAGGGGAAGTGCCCGGCCGGGGGCGCAGGGTCCGGAGGCATGGGGGCTGCCCAAAGCCCGAGCGCTACCGGCTTCATGGTTTGCCGGGCAGTCTCCAGACCCTGCACCCCCGCCTGGGCGCTTCCCCTCACGGACTCCAGCAGCGCTGGGGAAGCACCGGCCAGTGGCGCAGGGTCTGGAGGCTGCCCAGCAAACCGTGAAGCAGGTAATGCTCGGGCAGCCCTTTTCGCGTGGCTGGGAGGGAGGAGGGGGAGTTAGGGCGGGGACTTTGGGGAAGGGGCGGGGTTGGGGCGGGGCTGGGGTTGGGAAAGGGGCGGGGCCAGGGCCTGTGGAGTGTCCTCTTTTTTTATTTTTTAAATATGGTAACCCTATTGGGGGGGCAATGCCCCCATGCCCCACCCAAAATCTGCCTCTGAGCAAAAGCCGATATCACTGGGGTGAACCTGGGCAATTAAAGTTACTGTTCTTCTGTCCTAGTACTGAACAATGCCAGTGACCTGCTGGGCTTAGATGCCTTTCAGCTGTCTGAGGTGCTGACTCAGAGATCCATGATTCTACGGGGAGAAGAGATCAGTTCCCCTCTCACTGTGGAGCAGGTGAGTATCCGGCTTCCTGTGCACTTGCAATCACGTGGTCTGTTTCAGTGTCACTTCATGGATTTTGCCCCAAGGTGGCAGCATTTGCATATATTAAAGGGAAGAAATGAGCAGTGCCATGAGGCCTGCAAAATGGCTGTTTGATGGAATATTGGGTGCTCTGTGTGGAGAGGAAGAAAAGGAGGATTGTGTGTTTTTTCAGGGACTAGACAATGAAAACTTACATGGAACTGAGTGAGGAAGAGGTAAAAAGAGAAATTCATATCAGAACCAAATCTGTGACTGGGTACTGTTAGTATGGAGCTGGGCTTGGATCCAGGATGGGGGAGGGGAGGCTCCTAGCCTTCATCTGGGCTGGGCTGAGTTTTGGAGCTTGGCGGTGGGTGGAGGTATGTGGAGTTGGTCCCTGCTTCTGACTGGGTTGTGTGGATATAATGACTGATGGAGAGAGAGACTCAGGCATCTTAGAGAACAGTAACTGAGCTGTGGAAACTCTCCATTTGGGTCTTAGTGAGTAGTCTCAGGCCTGACTGATGAGTACAAACTGCAGATTAGTTCAGTGCTGCATGCCCCGTTCCCTCAGGACAATCTTCCTGTTAACCAGTAGAGCCAGTATTCAGGTATAACTTTTAACAATCTGATCTACGTTAGTGAGGGAAGTGACATATCTGAGAATATAAACAGTGCCCGAGCCCTAATGTTGTTGTGTCTATTTAGGTTCTTCTGTGGTTCATAACATCATGGTGTCTATTAACCTGAATAACTGTGTGGTACTATAGGTCATTAACCCTTAGGGAGCTAGTCATCTGAGGGCACAGTTGCTGTTTTTACACATGCATAGGTGACTTTTTTTGAAAATCTTGTCCTGTGTTAATAAAATCTAACTGTGAAGGACAGCAGTCTGCTACTGAGCAGAAACGCAGAGTTACCAGGAACGAGTGAGCATCAGACTACAGCAAAGCCAACCTCTGTAATGCTACAGGGAAGACTCAGAATACCAAAGGGAGCCCCAGGCAGTTCAGAACAATAACATGTGGCGATATAGATTAAAAAATAGCATACTGCTTGGGCCGAACTTTCCCCCATTCAATTCCTGTGGTATCCATCCTTGCTTGTTTTAGACCCTTTGGCGACTCTACGTATGAAATGCAGTGACTGGACACTTAGAACAAATCCATTCACTATTACTGATACAGCAAGCACAATGCTTCCTTCAGAGTCTTTCGCTATCAGCTAGTCTCTCTGCCTTGACCTACGTATGGACCTGCCAAATCCATTCCCCTCCCTGGGCCTCCAAATACTGTGTCCAGCTATTTCCAGATGTCATTCTGGGTACAGAGGATGGAGCTGCCAGGAAGTTTTTATTGTGTAATAGGCTCATTACCATTCTGAGCTTTGACATTTCAGTGTTGAATGGTGGGAGCTGGGCAAAGTCAGGCAAGGCTGGGAGAATGAAAGGAGCCATTCAGAATCCCTGTTGAGCCACAGTATGGGGAAAGCAGCTTTGTTGGGTTATTCCTGAGTGGGGAGGGCCCATTCCTGGAAGATGAGGCCAAGATATTGTATAACCATACAATCTGGCTGGCAGAGTGTTTCTCTTCCCTGCATCTGGTTCATTAAAAGGGGTTGTCTAGAAGGGGTGATTCAGCCTCCACAAATGAGATTGACCATCTGAGCAGAGGGAGAAAACCCCACAGGGCCAATGTGTCTTTGCTTTACAGCTACCTCTTGGGCTGAGTTGATACACATCCCAGGATGTGCTTGAGGCTGCTAGGTGACAGTATAGAGGGGCAAGTCTCTCCTGGGCACACCCACCTGGAGTGTCTGCCTTCAATATGTCAGACTGCATAAAACAGTAGGAAGTGAATGTTTAGAATGCTGAGACCCCACTTGGGGAGGGGGGCTGGGGCGGGGCTGAGAGGTTTTCTGACAGATGAAGAGCAACAGCAAAATTAGGGAGGAGCTGGCATCTCTCAGGCCAGGCTGAGTTGGGGAGAGAGAGGCTGGGTTCTTTCAGCCCTGGCTCTGTGCAAAAGCTGAGAGAAGGGAAGGGTCCCTTGGAAGGTCTGTGTTCCCACAGGACATGACAGCTGATTGTATTGCCTTAGGGAGAATCATGATGCATCTGGATGTGGGATCTTCTTCAGGATAGCACCTCAAGCAGCCTATTGTTGGGTGGATGGCCTACCCTGTAACTTCAATGCTGTGTGCATAGAAAGGCTCGAAGAAGGGATCCTTAAAGCTAGTAGTGTTGTGAAATTCCCTCTGGGGCTAGGGCTCTGCATTGGAGGCCTGTGCTTTGGCAAAGACCTTGCATGGTAGGCTAAAACATGAAAGGGACATCTTTGAAATAGTCCCAGCTTACAGTTTCTCAAAATGAAGAGCTGAGTCAAGTCATTACAGGTTGGCAAGCCTAACTTCTGTACCAGGCAGATTGGTTGAAACTATAGGAAAGAACAGAATTATCAGACACACAGATGAGCACAATTTGTTGGAGAAGAGTCAACACGGCTTTTGTAAAGGGAAATCATACCTCACCTATCTATTAGAATTCTTTGAGGGTGTCAACAAGGGTGATCCACTGGGTCTTCTTCGAGTGACGATCCCTATGTGTATTCCACACATGGGTACAGATGCGTGCCATTTGCCTGAGTCCAGAAATTTTTCCAAGCAATGTCCGTTGACTCACACATGTGCTATGGATCTCCTCTTGCTCCCGACTAAGGCCTCTCCAGTTCCTTCTTACCACTGCATGGCCTGAGTCAGAATTTTATGTCCTCTTTACAACTTGTTGTAAAGACATTTCTAAATAGTTTTATTTCTTAGCTTAATGGTTAAAGTTCATAGAATACTTAGTAGAGTGTTTTTCTTCCTTTCTTTCTCCCTGGTTGGAGAAGCCTTCCCAGGCTCCAAGACTATGCCCAGAATCCCGGGATTCAAGAATTGTATCTCTTGCCCTCTCTCCTTCCTCATCAGTGACAAACATCAATGATGCCTCTACTGACTGGGAGAGGAGAATATCTCTGCAAAGTGTAGTATCGATCACTCTTTTTCACCCAGAACTCGGGAAGCCTGGGAGCTTCACCTGAGAAAGCACCTGATGGAGAAAATTATGAACCCCTTCTCCAATCCAGGCCAGGGAGATCCCCCTCCCCCCTGTACATTGGCCTCAATTAACCAGCAGTGCCCTCCAACCATGTACCTGGGACTGGAACCTCCAGCACCTAAGCTCAAAGGCTCTTCTTCTAGGGCTCTCCACGAGGGCAGAGGGCACTCTTATGGGCATGAGGACAGATCCCCGTCAAGACTGTTCATAAGAGATGCGCTCCCTCCCCAAGCCTCTGCAAGTTTGGTGAGATGTCGCACATAGAACTCAGGAGCTGGCTCCGCTAATGACCCCCAGATTGGAGGGCAAAGCACATAAAAAGAAAGATCCACTAGTTCTGTTAGTCACCTCAGTACCGAAGTGTAAGGACTGACATTCACTGGCTCCATCTACAAGCGGTGGTCTGGACCCATCATCAGTACCGCGTCATTCATCTAAGGACCATCCAGCTGCCGTAGACATACCGGGTCCATCAGACTTGACTGCCGGAACCCCTCAGATACCAAGGCATATGGAAACTTTCATGCATGGGGGGATATATTCCTCCCTTATCCACAGTCTCCACTTTCCTCCAGCCTGGCCCTCCTGAGAGATATTACTCTGGAGGAGGAGTCTACATTGATGTCCCAGGAACCATCCCACCTCCAACCATCTGGCCAGGAGTGTTCCGGTACTAACTGCCCCGGCATTACTGCTGGAGCAGTTTTTGAACTCAGATGAGTCAGAGGTGCTAGCTGCTCCGGTATGTCTACAGACACAGTCGTGCCTTGGCAGAAATTCAAGGAGTCATGCTGTCTGTTCCTTTGAGTACAACACCCCCCCAGGACCACTGGTACCGATTCCCTTGCAGGCCCCCGCAACCGATCAATCCCTCTTTTTGGTCTTAATGGGGTCCGTGGGATTTTTATGGCAGGCATCCAGGCCCTTCTCAAGAATTCTACCACTACTCTCCCTCCTGCCAACCAGATCCATCAGCGTACGAGGAGGAGGTGGTGAATCCGGATCTGCAGGTTGCACCGGGTGTCTCCTCATCATCTACGGATGAAGCACTCACTTCTCCCTCGCTGTCTCCTCCAGATGCCCATCGGTGGTACCAGGAGCTACTGCAAAGAGGTGCTAGTGACCTCCAGATCCCACAAGAGAGGATCCAGGACTGTCAGTGCTGGCTCCTGGATATCTTGCAACCTTGGAGACCGAACACCGTGACCCTTCTGATCAATGAAGCCGTACTAGAACTGGTCAGAGTGGTATGGCACACTCCAGCATCCTGTTCCCCTACAGTGAAAAGAGCTGAGAGGAGATGATATTGTTCCTGACAAGGGAGCTGAATTTTTGTTCTCTCTCAAAACACCCCCAATTCACTGGTGGTACAGACAGTTACAGAAAGGGCTTGGTTGCACTATCAAAGGGCCACCCCGACAGATATAGGCTCTAAGAGACTGGATCTCCTGGGGAGGAAGGTCTTCTCCTCTGCAGGCCTGCAATTTTGTGTTAAACTGCCAAGCCCAATTAGCAAAATATGATTTTTAAAAACTATTCCAGGCTTGCAAGCTTCATAGACCAACTTCCCACAGAGGACAGAGCCCAATTTCAGTCCCTTCTAGATGAGGGAAACTAGTGGCAAAAACAGCTCTCCAGGTCTGGCCATTGGCTTAGTCATGAAAAGGGACTCTTGGCAGTAAGCGTCAGGGTTTCCTAGGCAGGTCCTGGATGGTGTTCTCCCCTTTGATGATTCAGACCTCTTTAATGAATGCAGGGATTTGTCTATTCTTTCATTAAAGACTCAGATCAACTCTGCATTCCCCAGGGATTTATACTTGAGCCCCCAGGAGGAAACATCAGAGTCAGTTCTATAGACCAAGACCATCCTTTCCACGTGCACCTTATTACCAGCACCAAGCCGAGCCTCCACAGAAATGTTGGAGCATTCAGAGGCCTCGCTTCTCGGTTCCCTCTACTGCTGTGGCCTCTACTCACTCCCAACCAACAGCCAAAGGCCATTTTTGGTCAAGACCCATGTTCCACCACTGATGCTACCCACCTCTTCGTTCATCACTTTTGGAGGCCATCTCACACTCTTTGCCCACAACTGGAGGAAGTTGGGTTTTAGAGATTATCCTTCAGGGATGCTTATAGAATTTCTCTCCTTCCCTCCTCATAAACTCTTCCCCGTCCCACCTCAGGGACAGGGACAGCTCCAGGCACCAGCTTGGCAAGCAGGTGCTTGGGGCGGCCACTCTGGAGAGGGGCTGCAGGTCCAGCTATTCGGTGGATGGTCCCTCACTCCCGCTTGGAGCGAAGGACCTTCTGCTGAATTGCCGCTGCAGATCGCAATCGCAGCTTTTTTTTTTTTTTTTTTTTTTTTTGGCTGCCTGGGACGGCCAAAACCCTGGAGCCGGCCCTGCTCAGGGATAACTCTCACAAGGTGATTCTTCAGTGGGAGGCAGAATCCCATTTACATCAAGAGGCAATAGAACATGTCCTGCCTCAGTATCATGGGAGGGGGTTCTACTCCCCATATTTCCTAATCTCCAAAAAGACAGAGTGTAGAGACCCTTGCTGAACTTTTGGCAACTCAACATCTGTATCTGAATTCCGGATGATTACATTGGCATCGCTGCTCCCCTCCCTTCAGGAAGGGTTGTGGTTTGCAGCTCTTGACATGAAGGACATGTATTTCCACATGGCTATTCACCCCTCACAAAGGAAGTTCCTACATTTTATGGTAGGCCAGGAACATTTCCAGTTTTGAGTCCTCCCCTTTCGGTTAGTTACGGCACCCAGAGTATTTACAAAAGTTTCCTCTGTAATAGCAGCCCTGATGAGACAGGGCTAAATAGTATTCCCATACCTGAACAATTGCCTCCTGGTAGGCCGCTCATGTCAGGAGGTTAAGTCGTTGACAGGGTTCCCAATACAACTTCCAGTAGTCCTAGGCATTTGCATAAACAGAGAAAAGTCTGTTTTATCACCCACAAGGACAGTAAACTTTATAGGGGCAATGTTGGACTCTATTTCTGTGACACTGTTCTTCCCTGCGAACAGGTTTCTTACAGTCCGCAACCTGGTTTCACGCATTACCCACCGACCATGAACCACAGTGCACAGGACCCTTTCACTGCTAGGCCACATGACCAGGTGCATTACTATGACACTGTTTGCCAGGTTTCATTTGTGATGCCTGTAAGCTTGGCTTCTCTTGATCTATTGACCAGACAAGGACCACATCAACTTCAAGGTGGGCAATCCCACCAGAGTTATCACCTCCTTCGCTTGGTGGTCAAACCTGGAAGAAATCATGGTGGGTGTTCCCTTCAGCCCTTCCATCCCCAGAACCACCATTGTGACAGATGCCTCCTGCCTGGGGAGGGATGCTTACCTGGATCCCATGAAAGTCCAGATGACACATAAACATACTAGAAATGTGGGCGGTTCACCTTGCATGCAAGGCCTTCCTTTCACTCCATACTCCCATTCCATATACAAATAACATCAGACAATATCACCACAGTGGTCTATGTAAAAAAACAAGGAGGACCGAGATCTCATCCTCCCTGCCTGGAAGCCATTAGACTTTGGAACTGGTGCATCAGGCTGCATCACAATACAGGCTGCGTACCTTCTGGTATTCACAACTCCCTTGCAGACAAACTAAGCAGAAGCTTCTTGGCAGACTACGAGTGGGAGGCCCATGACAGAGTCTTAAGTGAGATATTTACACAGTGGGATACACTGCAGTGAGAACTTTTTGTGCCCTAAACAAACAGAAAGCTTCCCCTATATTGCTCCAGTGGAGCCATGGGTCGCAGCTCCCAGGGTGACACTGTACTCCTGACCTGGATGAACGACCGTATATATTGCCTTTCCTCCCATACCCCTGCTTCCACAGGTCGTAGGGAA
Source organism: Trachemys scripta elegans (assembly GCF_013100865.1). Lineage (NCBI taxonomy): Eukaryota > Metazoa > Chordata > Testudines > Emydidae > Trachemys > Trachemys scripta. The sequence continues at coordinate 75,762,950 of NC_048308.1, forward strand.
GGTACATCATGACAGAGTCAACATCATTCTCTTAGCATCCTACTGGCCCAGACAGTTCTGGTTCACAGAACTTCTAATAATGTCTGCACTCTTTCCTCCGCATGAGCCCCCGTTCCCCTCCCCGTCCCCTCGGATCAGGATCCACCCATTCACAGGCCTCCTAACTCAGGATGGGAGTGGGGGGGAATCAGGCATCCCAACCCAGGTTCTCTTCACCTCATGGCCTGGTGTTTTGGTGGGCGTTGGGTATAGAATGCTCCTGCTTCCTGGCCACATTTTTGGCCTGGGCACAACTCCAACATTCTTCAGTCACTGCAAGTATGCTTGTCGTTCTAGGTCTCTTAGTTCTTTGCAAGTACACCTAGCAATGATTAGTGCCTCCCTCCCTCCAGTAGAAGGGCATTCTGTCTTTACTCATCCAGTGACAGTAGTTTATGAAAGATCTAATCAGGACCTTCCCACCAATGACCAAACCTACACCTCAATGATACCTTGTTCTCGTCCTGTCAATGCTCACGGGTCCGCCTTTCGAACCCATGGTGATGTGTTCCATGACCCACCTGCCCATGAAGGTGGTGCTCTTAGTGACTATCACTTTGGCCAGGAGGTTCGGTGAGCTCAGAGCCATCATAGTGGACCCTCCTTATATAGTTTTTCCACAAAGAAAAGGTTTCTTTATGACTGCACCCCAAGTTAGTTTCTGATTTCCACGTCAATCAAATGATAAACTTACCTGTATTTTTATCAAAACCCCATGCGTCCGCTGAAGACAAGAGACTTCACTCCCTTGATGTCCAGCATGCCCTAGCTTTCTACCCGCAAAGGACCAAACCCATTAGAAAATCACCAAGTTTTCTTATCACCAAGGCAGAGAGATCACATGGTCAAGCCATATCCTCCCAGAGGATTTCTGAGTAGGTCTTGGGATGCATCCTGGAGTGCTACAAGGTAGTGAAAATCCCTTTCTCGAGGAGTGGCACAGCTCACTCCGTGTGATTCATAGATTCATAGATTATAGGACTGGAAGGGACCTCGAGAGGTCATCGAGTCCAGTCCCCTGCCCGCATGGCAGGACCAAATACTGTCTAGACCATCCCTGATAGACATTTATCTAACCTACTCTTAAATATCTCCAGAGACGGAGATTCCTGTGTGAGCACAGGCTGTCTCGATAGCATCCCTATACGGTGTCCCGCTGCAGACTTTGCAGTTGGCCACCTAGAGTTCTGTCCACATGTTCACAACACACTATATTTTAGTTCATGCCTGTGGATGCAGCAACTGGACCTGAGTACTGCAGACATTTTTGCTGCCAGCTTCCTCACACCACCTGCATCTGAGCATTGCTTGCCAATCATCTATATGTGGAATATAAACATAGGGACCATCACTCAAAGAAGAAATGGTGGTTACTTATTGTAATTGGAAGTTCTTTGAGGTGTGTGGTCCCTGTATGTATTCCATTACACACCCTCCATCCCCTCTGCTTCAGAACTTGTGGGATTAGACTAAAAAGAGGAACTGGAGAGGCGTTGACCCACACACTCTCTTACACGCTTTGTTAGGAGCGCAAGAAGATCTACCGCGCACATGTGGGCCAACAGACGTTGCATGGAAGAATTTCCATACTCAGGTGTGCATGTGTACCCTTGTATCGGGGCGGACTGCTATGCCCATGTTCTCCACCACTTGTAAGCGTGTGGGACTAACCCCTGCGGCGCCTCCTGCTGGTGTCTTGGGAATTAGCTCGTTTCCAGCCTTGGAGCATCCTCTGTAGGCCAGTGTCCCACTGCCGGTAGGCCCCCGTGTCCCTCCCTGGACTCTGGTGCCCTGTTACCTGGGGTGCTGCCCCCTGGCAGTAACCCCTCACTCTCGGGGTCTCCCCTCCCTGGGGAACCCTCACCCCCCATCCCACCTCGCCTCAGTCGTAGACTACTGCCACTCACCAACTAGCCCCCGCTTCCTGGGGCAGACAGCAGTATAAGTCACTCATCATAGGCAAGGTTGGGTCTGGACCTGCTACCTCTGCCTAGCCTTGGGCTGTCCCCGGTAATCCCAGTACCTGTTTGGCCTTCTCCTAGGCCGCAGCCTCAGGGGTTTCCAGGCTGGAGCGCCCCAGCTCCCTTGGCCTTCTCCCAGCCCTGTTCCACTCCAGGTACATTCTCTAGCTCCCTGCAGCCAGGCCTGTCTGTGTCTGCTCCTGGCTTCCCTGGCTTTTATATAGGGCCAGCTGAGACCTGATTGGGGCATGGCCCAGCTGCGGCTGCTTCCCCAATCAGCCTAGTAGCTGCTTCCCCCTGCAACAGCCCTCTCCCAGGGCTGTCTTTATACCCCTCAGGGCAGGAGCGGGTGACCACCCCGCTACAGATGGGGTCTAAATTAGCTGTTACCACTCAAGAAAATGAACTTGGAGTCATTGTGGATAGTTCTCTGAAAACATCCGCTCAGTGTGCAGCAGCAGTCAAAAAAGCTAACAAAGTTAAGAACCATTACGAAAGGGATAATCAAACAATAAATATCATAATGCCTCTATATAAATCCCTGGTATGCCCACACCTTGAATACTGTGTGCAGTTCTGATCGCCCTATCTCAAAAAAGTTATATTAAAATTGGAAAAAGTACAGGAAAGGGCAACAAAAATGATTTGGGATATGGAACAGCTTCCGTATGAGGAGAGATTTAAAAGACTGGGATTGTTCTTCTTAGAGACGACTAAGGGGGGATATGATAGAAGCCTATAAAATCTCCGCTGCTGTGGAGAAAGTAAATAAGGAAGTGTTATTTACTCCTTCTCATAACACAAGAGCTAGGGTCCACCAAATTAAATTAATAGGCAGCAGGTTTAAAACAAATATAAGGAAATATTTCTTCACATAAGGCACAATCAACCTGTAGAACCTGTTGTCAGGGGATGCTGTGAAAGCCAAAAGTATAACTGGGTTCAAAAAAGAATTAGGTACGTCCATGGAGGCTAAGTCCATCAATGGCTATTAGCCAAGATGGTCAGGAATGCAACCCCATGCTCTGGGTGTCCCCAGCCTCTGACTGCCAGAAGCTGGGACTGGACGACAGGGGATGGATCACTTGATAATTGCCCTGTTCTGTTGATTCCCTCTGAAGCATCTGGCACCAGCCCCTGTTGGAAGACAGGATACTGGGCTAAATGGAACATTGATCTGACCCACTATGGCCATTCTTATGTTTTTATGTTCTTAAGATGTCAGTGGTTTTTGTATCTCTGTGTCTCCTCTGTAGCTCTAAATTCTTGACTCAAAGGTTGAGTCTCCCCAAAGTGACATCTTACATGCCTTCAGCACCTGCGTCTCAGTCTTCCACTTGCTTCAGACTTTTGACTGTGCTATGGCTAGGCCAATGGTAGCATTGTCCAAAAGCTGGAATGCTTACTAAACATTATACAACATATATTCCATGGGGCAGCCAGCCATACGTATGGCTCTGTCCAGCTGGCAGTGTGATAACTGTAGGATGGGGATGTAAGTCGTTAGTGTCGTAAAGTAGTGATAGTGGTAACATCCATGTGCTCCTTCTGCTCACCTATCATGACAGCTTTTTCCTCCTCATATGCTCGCAGGCGGTTGACTCTAGGGACTCTCTCTCAATGGCACTGTATTCCCAGTGCTTCTCCTGGCTCATTGGCAAGATTAATATGAAGATCAAAGGGAAGGAAAACTTTAAGTCTGTGGGCATCCTGGATATCTTTGGCTTCGAGAACTTTCAGGTCAGTACTCTATCTTTCTGGAGGCCAGGTTTTTTCTGAAGATTCGCTGGATGTATGAAGGAAATTTGCTAGGCTGATACCTGGTGTGGGTCAATACAACACATATTGGGAAACGTCTTTCCAACACAGATCCCCTGTGAGAGAGGGCGAGAGACCGCTTGGCTGCCCTTTTGCAGTGCATGTCCTCCTGTGGGCTGTGATAGATGGTTAGTTCCCCTTTGTGGGTAGGTTGTGATAGACATTAGTTGTACCTTGAGATATGTGTGCACAGTAGATGTCTGGTTTCTAACATATTCACATTCTTGCTGTGTTCTTGCGGTAACAGGTGAGGAATGCCTATTAATTAGCTACCCTGTGACAGAATGAATAACCAATAGGAAAGGAAAGAGAGAGTGAGGTGATACCAGACTCTTCTACTTTCCTCTGCTTTATCCAAAGGCCAGTCAATTCTGGCCTTGGAGTTCATATGGACACCGTTCATTAAATGCTGGTCTTCTGTATGCAGTTTCCCTTCCATGTTGTCCTCACAGGAAGATTTTTTTATAGATCTGCGACCTGAATTTTAATTTTTATCATCTTTGTTTCTCCTCTCTTGTAGATTAATAGTTTTGAACAGTTTAACATTAACTACGCCAATGAGAAACTCCAAGAATACTTCAACAAACACATCTTCTCCCTGGAGCAGCTAGAGTACAACAGGTAATGAATGGGAAGGAGCAGTGCCTCTTTTCAAATTTCAGGATGCAAAACTGAGAACATAATTCTTCCCTAATGAAGCCCTGCATTTGGGAGGCTCTCCCTGCTCAGACTGGCTGATTGCAGTGTGTAAGCCAGTGAATATGCTTTGGTGGGGAATGTCCAGTGCACTGTTTTGTTAGAATGGGACTTCTGTCTTCAAGCAAGAAGTGTCTCACCTCTCGAGTGTTTTATTATTATTTTTATTACTGTAGTGCCTGGGAGCAGGATCCCATTGTGCTGGCACTGTACAAAGACGGTCTCTGCCTCAAATTGCTTACAGTAACCCCCGGCTGAACTCAGTATCTCACATAAGCTCTTTCTGAGGCCACAATCTCAACATTGAATTGGTTCAAATATCAAGTTTTGCCGGTTTCCACCCTAAACAATAAACCCTTCCCTGGCACTTGAAACTTGGCCCAGTCTTGTTGGAAGGAGGTGAACTGGAGCAAACCAGGCCCAAGTTTAAGATTGCAAAGTTTTACTTGGTTTCAAATGTTATAATGAAAGTTTTGCAGCACCCTGCCTGTCTCTAACTTACTTCTGTTTCATCTGAACTCTCTCAGCTAGTCATTCACAGAGCCAGACCCAGCTCCTTTCTGTCATGTGATGAAGGGGTTCCAAGACATGTGGCCTTTTGTTTCTAAATCCATTGTGATAGCAAAAAAGAAACAAAAATCTGAAAACTCCAAATCCTCTTCTCTTCCTCCAATCAGTAATGGTGTTGTAACCGGATACTTTGGCTCTATCGTAGTCAGCAAGGTTATAAGGGAACACTGTGAACATCTGGCTTGACCTCCTGTGTAACACAGGCCATAGAACTTCCCTGAAACAATTTCTGTTTGAACAAGTGCATATCCTAGAATAACATCCAGTCTTTATTTAAAAATTGTCAGTGACAGAGAGTCCAACACCATAACCCATCACTGGGTTGTTCTAATGATTAATTACTCCCAATCTTCAAAATGTATGCCTTATTTCCAAATGGGGCTTTGGTCTGAAAAGGGAAAGTTCCTGAATCTGTAAGTTGAATAGGTCTCTGAGGGCTTTCTTTTTTCTAGTGACTCTTCTTCAGTGGAAGTGGTTGTGGTTTTGTCTTTGAGTTTGAAGGGTCCAACAGAAAGCCCTAGCCATGTTATCACGGAGTTTACAGTTGAGAGTTGAGAACTCTAGATAGCTATGTACCATTAAGATATTGTATTGATGCCCATCACCATAATATCTGAGCCTCTTGAGAGAGGACAGCCAGAGAAATATTCCCCTCTAGCTCCAAGACAGAAGCATTTATTTTTCTGAATGAGGCAGTTGAATAGGGTCATTGAGACTGAATGTGAGCCGCTCTGTAAAGGAGAGCCACTGAACAGATAATTCTTTAAGTTCTAAAGACTGCCAAAATACAAGGCTATTTATACACCCACTCCCGCAGCTGATTCCATCATTGCAGGAAGCACATGTTAAAAACACTATCCTTCCTATGAAGGGAGATTTTTCCTAAAGATCAGATTGGAAGTGTCCAAACTGGGGGTGGGGGAGATAGCTCAGTGGTTTGAGCATTGGCCTGCTAAACCCAGGGTTGTGAGTTCAATCCTTGAGGGGGCCACTTAGAGATCTGGGGCAAAATCAGTACTTGGTCCTGCTAGTGAAGGCAGGGGGCTGGACTCGATGACCTTTCAAGGTCCCTTCCAGTTCTAGGAGATGGGATATCTCCATTAATTTAATTTTAAAACTCTGTGGCTAGATTTTAGAAAGGACTCAATAATGTTAAGACTAATATTGTTTTTTGATATGCTAAAGACAGGATCTTTTACTTCAGGATATCAGCTAATCTCAATAATCAGGAAATAGCTTCTGTGTATTACATTGCTCAGTTGGCCAAGCGTATTATGGCACCAGAGGCAGGATATTACACTTGACTGATCAGTGTTCTGATCTGGTACAGCAAATTCTACATTTCTTTCAGTTCTGGAATAGAAGCTATTCTCAGAAGAAATCCCAGAGTCTCAGTTAAATCCTTCCAAACTTGTGAGGCCTCTGCCAAGGGCATTATTGGATAAAGCAAGGATCTTAAAAAACATGGATTCATTTAATTTTTTTTTTCCACATCCCAGTGAAGAAAATATCAATTTTTTGTTCCTTTGTGGTAGGCATGTCTATCTTGGAAATGTCCAGATATTTTGCTTCCAGTTGTTCCTCCACCTCCTACTCCCCCCTGGAAGTCATGTCTTCCACTTCCTACTTTCTTCCCCAGGGAGCCTGGGATGGTAGTGGTGTGGTCCATCCCTTGAATCCCTCTTGGGTCCTGGGAATGTTGCTGTGTGCTGCCTCTATATTCCTTCACCCCACCCCAGGGACTGGGAGATTACTTCTTATATCACTGTTTTTTTTCTTCTTGTTTGGCAGGGAGGGAATAAGCTGGGAAGCCATTGATTGGATGGACAATGCAGAGTGCTTAGATCTCATTGAGAAGGTGGGCAGTTCTTTATAGAATTCATCTGGTCCCAGGAATCCTGGCAGGCATGACCTGGCATGACACTTAACAATTTTTCCTTCCCCATACTTAGGCATTTGTTTTTATTGTACTTTGCCAATGCAACGGGTTAAATTGCAGGGCTGGCTCCCACATTCTGTTCTGTGGTTGGCTATCACATGGTCTCTGGGATTCTGCTGGTGTTTCCATGTGTTAAAGCATGGGTAGATCAGCAAGACCTTTTTCACATCTTGTTCTCCCAAGAGCATGGGCCTCTTCATCCCCTAGAAAGCCCCTCTGTAAGAATGCAAATCCCTCTGCTCCTTGTTTGGAATGGACTTAGGTAGGGCTTTAACCTCCAAAATACAGATTTTTATAAAGAAATTTCCTTTCTACATACTTGGCGATGAGCCAATGTTCTACTTGTTGAGTCTGTAGATTGGCCACCAGGCGCACTTTACACTCAAGCTTTCTAGGGTGTAATTTGAAGGGTGCCATTCAGCATGACAGTCTCAAACCTTTATTTCTCTAGCCTGAATCCTGTGCAGTTTGTAGTTTTACTGGTTGGTAAAGGCTGTCTCTCATTTGGCTGTAGAAACTAGGTTTGCTGGCACTGGTCAACGAGGAGAGTCGATTTCCCAAGGGCACAGACAGCACCCTCTTGGAAAAACTGCACAGCCAGCATGCGGTAAGTAAGCAAACCATCCCCTAGGCCAGGGGTGGGCAAACTTTTTGGCCCGAGGGCCACATCTTGGTATGGAAATTGTATGGCGAGCCATGAACACTCACAAAATTGGGGGTGTGGGAGGGGGTGAGGGCTCCGGCTGGGGGTGCGGACAGAAATGAGGCGTTCAGGGTGCTGGATGGGGCTCCGGGCTGGGGTTAGGGTGCAGGAAGGGGTGCAGGCTCTGGCTGGGGGTGCAGGCTCTGGGGTGGGGCTGGGGATGAGGGGATGGTGGTGCAGGAGGGTGCTCCGGGCTGGGACCAACGGGTTTGGAGGGCGGGAGAGGGATCAGGGCTGGGGCAGGGAGTTGGGGCGTGGAAGGGGCAGGGGGTTGGGGCGTATCAGAGGTGCAGGCTCCAGGCAGGGTTCCTTCCAACCCTGATATTCTATGATTCTAATGAAGCAACTTGCAGAATCTCTTCAACTCTCTACAGAGGAGATACAAGAGTCTCAGGACTTTCTTGTGGACGTTCTACACACCCTCCCCAGAGTAAGATAGCTCTGCCCATTAATGAGGCACTCTTGTCTGCAGCCCATAATTTATGGCAGACTCCTGCCACTCTTGCAGCTACCTGCAAACAGGCAGAAAAAATGTTACATACCAGCAAAAGGGTGGAGTATTTCTTCCCTCTCCCCCCCAACTCCCCTGTAGTGGAGGCAGCCGATGAAAGAAACAGCCAAACTTGCTGAGGAACTGGACCCTTGATAAGAAGGATAAACTCACCCACTGCTCTTCCGTTTTCAGTAGCAAATTTTCTAGTCCTGATGGCAAAATATGATGTTAACCTGATTGCCTTCTATGAGGAGATAACTGGCTCTATGAATGAGGGGAAAGCAGTGGACGTGTTATTCCTTGACTTTAGCAAAGCTTTTGATACAGTCTCCCACAGTATTCTTGCCAGCAAGTTAAAGAAGTATGGGCTGGATGAATGGACTATAAGGTGGATAGAAAGCTGGCTAGCTCGTCGGGCTCAACGGGTAGGGATCAATGGCTCCATGTCTAGTTTGCAGCCGGTTTCAAGTAGAGTGGTCCAAGGATCGGTCCTGGGGCTGGTTTTGTTCAATATCTTCATTAATGATCTGGAGGATGGTGTGGATTGCACCCTCAGCAAGTTTGCAGATGACACTAAACTGGGAGGCATGGTAGATACGCTGGAGGGTAGGGATAGGGTACAGAGGGACTTAGACAAATTGGAGGATTGGGCCAAAAGAAATCTGATGAGGTTCAACAAGGACAAGTGCAGAGTCCTGCACTTAGGACGGAAGAATCCCATTCACTGCTACAGACTAGGGACCGAATTACTAGGCAGCAGTTCTGCAGAGAAGGACCTAAGGGTTACAGTGGATGAGAAGCTGGATATGAGTCAACAGAGTGCCCTTGTTGCCAAGAAGGCTAACGGCATTTTGGGCTGTATAAGTAGGGGCATTGCCAGCAGATCGAGGGACGTGATCGTTCCCCTTTATTCGGCATTGGTGAGGCCTCATCTGGAGTACTGTGTCCAGTTTTGAGCCCCACACTACAAGAAGGATGTGGAAAAATTGGAAAGAGTCCAGTGGAGGGCAACAAATATGATTAGGGGGCTGGAGCACATGACTTATGAGGAGAGGCTGAGGGAACTGGGATTGTTTAGTCTCCAGAAGAGAAGAATGAGGGGGGATTTGATAGCTGCTTTCAGCTACTTGAAAGGGGGTTCCAAAGAGGATGGATCTAGACTGCTCTCAATAGTAGCAGATGACAGAACAAGGAGGAATCAAGCTGCAGTGAGGGAGGTTTAGGTTGGATATTAGGAAAAACTTTTTCACGAGGAGGGTGGTGAAGCACTGGAATGGGTTACCTAGGGAGGTTGTGGAATCTCCTTCCTTAGATATTTTTAAGGTCAGGCTTAATAAAGCCCTGGCTGGGATGATTTAGTTGGGGATTGGTCCTGCTTTGAGTTAGGGGATTGGACTAGATGACCTTCTGAGGTCCCTTCCTACCTTGATATTCTATGATTCTATGACTGCAACATCTATTCAAAAATTACTCATTTTATTGATCACATGCCACAGGACAAGAGGAAACAATACCAAGCCCTCATTTTGAAAGGCCAACTTATTGCCAAAGCTTCTTTGCAGGCTGCCCTCAATGCTGCTGATGCAGCTTCTTGGTCTTTAGCCACCGCTGTTGTTATGCAACAAGCATCTTGGCTTCAGTCTTCTGGCCTCCCTAGGAAGGTACAAAACATGGTGGAAGACCTCCCCTTCAAAGGGCCTAGGCTGTTCAGTAGCGATACTGACACCTCCCTCCATTTGCTCAAGTAATTAAGAGCAACCTTTAAGCCACTTGGCATTTATGTACCTGGAACAAAGAAGTAAATCACAGACAGCACAACGAACCTGACTGGACCAGTGCCAGCCATATCACACCTATTCCAGACCTACAGAACCTCCCAGAAGGAGGTCCAAACACAGTAAGAAAGAACTACCCCCAATGGCAACCCCTCTACCTGGGCCTCTCTGTAAACAACCATTTTGACAATCTGGGTGAGAGCCATGGACTTCCCTCCTCCGGATCTGCAATGCAAACCTGCCTTCCACACCCATTTCGGGGATCACCTATCCCAATTTCTACCTGCTTGGGAACTTATCACCATAGATAAATGGATTCTAGCGGCGGTTTCTATGGGATATTCTATCCATTTCATAGAATCATAGAACCATAGAATATCAAGGTTGGAAGGGACCTCAGGAGGTCATCTAGTCCAACTCCCTGCTCAAAGCAGGACCAATCCCCAACTAAATCATCCCAGCCAGGGCTTTGTCAAGCCTGACCTTAAAAACCTCTAAGGAAGGAGATTCCACCACCTCCCTAGGTAACCCATTCCAGTGCTTCACCAACCTCCTAGTGAAATAGTGTTTCCTAATATCCAACCTAGACCTCCCACACTGCAACTTGAGACCATTACTCCTTGTTCTGTCATCTGGTACCACTGAGAACAGTCTAGATCCATCCTCTTTGGAACCCCCCTTCAGGTAGTTGAAAGCAGCTATCAAATCCCCCCTCATTCTTCTCTTCTGCAGGCTAAACGATCCCAGTTCCCTCAGCCTTTCCTCATAAATCATGTGCTCCAGCCCCCATAATCATTTCCATGCTATCACCCACTCCCTCCACCCCCTCTTCAGGGATTCTCCTCACATGGATCTCCTAAAGCTGGAGGTTCAATCCCTCCTTCCATCTGGAGATGATAGAGCCAGTTCCCCCAGAAATTGTGGGAAGAGGGTTTTATTCCAAATATTTTCTGGTTCCCAAAAGAAATGGTGGCTGGAGGCTAATTCAAAGCCTCAGGAACCTGAACACCTATGTTATTTTCAGGGCCGGCTCTGGTTTTTTTGCCACCCCAAGCAAAAAAGCCTCCGGCCGTCCTCCCCCCCCCCCCCCCAGCGCGGCAGGGGAGGGCGGCCGGAGCCCCGGGGGGAGGGCAGCGAGCCCCGGCCAGGGCTCCGCTATCCCCGGCGGCCAGAGCGCCAGGGGGAGGGCGGCGAGCCCGCCGCGGCTCCACTGTCCCCGGCGGCTAGAGTGCCGGGGGGAGGGCGGTGAGCCCGCCGCTACTCCGCTCTCCCCGGCGGCCAGAGCCGGAGCATCGCGCCGCCCCCCTCCAGGTGCCGCCCCAAGCACAAGCTTGGTGGGCTGGTGCCTGGAGCCGGCCCTGATTATTTTGCAGCTCTTCAGGATGGTGACTGACTACCATAATCCCATCCTTAAATCAGGGCAACTATTTTTTTGCCCTCAGCCTTCAGGATGTGTATTTTCACATCACTGTGTATCCTTCCCACAAACATTTTCTACGTTTCATCATTGGTGCAGAACGCTATCGATACCATGTCCTTCCCTTTGGACTCTCCACAGCCTCATGGGTCTTTACAAAGGTTCTTTCAGTAGTTGCAACTCATCTTCCCTATCTGGTCGATTGAGTTTTCAAGGGGCATTCTGCTCTGGAGATCCAATTGGCAACCTGCAAGGCCCTGATCTTGTTTCACTCCCTGGTATCAACCTGAGAAAGTCCACATGAACACCCGTTCATCGGATAGATTTCATTGGAGCTACCTGGGCTCTCGGACTGCCAGAGCCTATCTACTAGAGGACATGTTTTCAGCAATGTCTGGTCTGATCACTAGTCTACAGCAGAGTCCAACAGACAGCAGTAAGGATCTGCCTTCAGCTCCTAGGTCACATGTCAGCCTCACATGAGATTACATCTGCAGTGTCTGCAGGCCTGGCTCAAAACCGTGTACATGCCGAACAGGCACAACCTTGGCAAATGAGTTTCTGTACGTCTCCATTTTCATGCCCACTGCCAACAAGAATCATCATACTGAATGCTTTCTCCTAGTCTGGGGACCTCACCTACAAAGTTACACAGCACAGAGGAATAGGTCCCACAGGATACATTGCTTCACATCAGTGTCTTAGAACTAAGGGCACTTTGTTATGCGTGTCAGCACTTTTCCTACAACATTCAGGGTTCTTGAGTAAGAGTAACAGTAGACAACAAGATGGCGATGCACTGTGTAAATCAATAAGGGGGAGCAAGATCCCAGTCCTTATGCATAGAATCAAAGAGATTTCTGCAGTTTATCTGCCAGGTCTCTAGAACACGATGGCAGATGCAATAAGCAGAAACTTCCATCAGTACCACAAGTGGGAGCTCAGCAACCTAATCTTTCACAACATCTGCGAAACATGGGATCTCCCCACAGTGGATCTTGTTGCAACCCCAACCAATACAAAAAGCCATATTTTCTGTTCCAATGGGGGATGCGGCTGCATATCTTTGGAAGATACCCCGCTAGACCCTACCCCACACTCTTCTATGCCTGCCCTCCGACACCATTAATCTTCCAGACATTAATCAAACTGAGGCAGATGAGGATCATCTTAATAGTGCTGCCTTGGCCCAGACAAGTGTGGGACTCAGACCTGCTTCACCTTTCTGTAGCTATACATTGATGCCGCCTGCTCAGATCAGACCTCGTGGCATAGAATTCAGGTACATGAGCTACTCCTACATTGTATCTCTGATCCTCAAGACCTGATTCCTTCGTGATTCTCGAATTTAGAGTTGGACTGCTCAGCTGAGATCCAGTCTGTACTTCTAAATAGTAAGAAGCCTTCCACACATAAAACTCAGCTGCAGAAGTTGACACACTTCTTTTCCTTGTGTTCCTGTCACTCTGTATGCGCTTCTGAAGTGCCTCTCTCAACTATTCTCGATTATGTATTGGAATTGAAAACATAGGGACTATGTATGAGTTCTGTTAAAGTACTCCTGGCAGCCATGACAGCTGTTCATTAACCTATCAAGGGCCTTTTGCTCTTTGCTCACCCTACCACAGCCAGATTCCTTTAAGGTTTATATAATTTGTATCCTTGTATCTGGAACCCGGCACCTCCTTGGGACCTCAGTTTGGTCCTCAGTGCCTTAAGGAACTCACCTTTCAAGCCTATAGGCCCTATTCATTCCTTCATCTCTCCCTTAAGACCTCATTCCTGGTAGCCATCTCTTGGCCGAAAGAGTGGGAGACCTCTGGGTGCTCGTGGCCAATTCACCACATAGTACCTTGTACCGTGACAAGGTCATGCTATGTCCCCATCCTTAATTTCACCAAAGGTCTCATTGGACTTTCATCTCAATCAGGATATCCATCTGCCTGTATTCTTTCCCAAATTTTATTCCTCAAGAGGAGATGCTGCCACACTTTAGATGTTAGAAATGCACTCACCGTCTATCTGGACAGAACAAGAATCTTTAGGATTTCCCCTAGGCTGTTTGTATCCTTCTCTAAAAGAATGAATGGACAATCAATTTCCACACAGAGATTATCAAAGTGGGTTTCAGTTTGCATCATAGTCTGTTACGAGGCCAGTGGGGTACAACCTGTCCCCCTCCAGGGTGACAGCCCACTCCACCAGGGCTCAGTCCACTTCTGTAGCCCTTTTCTTCATTGTAGAAATTTGCAAGGTCACAACCTGGTCCTCAGCTTACAAGTTCTTCAAACATTGCGCTATCCTATCCATGTCCAAGATGGACACAAAATTGGTGATGCTGTCTTCCAAACCATCTTGATCTGCTTCTTCAGGACCTCCTCCTCATTGAATCACTGCTTGGGAGTCACCTCCTGCCCTCCTTCCCCTCCGCTGCAGAGTCTTTTGGCTCAGTAGTTGAGAAGAAACTGGACCAACAGCAGGTTTGCTCCTCCCTATATACCCTCACTCTGGAGCACAAGGTTGTGTAGGGTGCAGGCACAGACCTGCGGGCACAGCTGATTCAAATCTCCAGTTGAGAGTGCATGGGTCCGCTCATGTCCTGTGGTGGAGCACCCATGGGGACCAAAACATCTCAAAGAACTCAAGTTACCAAAAAGTAGGTAACGTTTTGGAGAGTTTAGGATGAGAAAAAAGCAAGAGACTTAGGAAGACAGTGGGGAATGTGTTGGGGGATGATAAAAAATGTGGGCTTTGCAGGAGAACGGAGAGTTTAATGTTGACAAAAGATTTTGGCTACTATTCTGAGAGGGAATGAGGGAAGTCCAGGAAAGGAAGTGGATTGGGAGGGGAGGAGAGAGAGATTAATAAACAGGGACAAAACAAAAGTGAAAGGGGAGGCAAAATGAATCAAGAAAAGATTCTTGACATGGAGGCAAGAAAGTGGTAGAGAAATCTGGGTGTACTAAAATCAATAGGAGACACCAAAGGCAAACAGGCTGAACAACATGGACTAGAAGATAAAACAAGATACCCAGTGAAAGAAAGAAAAGGCAGATGTAAAGAAGAACATAAAACAAAGGGAGACAGGAGAAGTATAATTAATTCTTCTAAAAAGGTGCAGAACTGCTATGCTAAAGAAACTCCCTTGATTTTATATCCTGCGCCGAAAGTTTTGGTCAATGCCAAATCTGTGTATTAGTATCACGCCAGTAGTGTGCTAGCCTTGTATGTAACATATGCAGACTTTAGGTCCAATTCTGCAATCCTTTGTTCATAGAGCCTGGGAAGATTGGGCCTTTTTATGGTATTGGAATATATATTTGCAAGGTAGATGTAGGTTACTGTGCAGCCTCTGGGGTCAGGCTTTGGGGCAATCGAGGTCCTCATCCACCCCAGTTTAGGAGTCAAAACTGTTCCTTGGATCATAGCTGAGACAGAGCTGTTGTGTGAGCCTGTTTGTTCTTACGGCAGATAACCAGAAACCTTTTTCTTCTTTATTTCAGAGTAACCATTACTATGTGAAGCCGCGGGTGATAGATCCCCAGTTTGGGATCAGGCATTATGCTGGAGAGGTAGGTGTGCATGCTGTATTTTGAAACATGCCCAAGAGGAAGGAGTCAGCAGGTAGAAGGATCTAAGCCACTGACATTCATCTAAGAGTCCTGAGTTATGCAAACTGCTGGGAATGGCAGCTCCACTAGGCTTCCTGCTTTGGATAATAGCCCAGAGGAATAGACATGGGGTTGAGTTGGGCCCCCTAGGTGTTACTGTAATACAAATAATAAAATGTCCTGAGTTGTGATCTCTCTGCTTCTGCCTTGCTTTTTGTCCTTGGGCAAGTCATTTCCCTTGTTCTGTTCCTCAGTTTTAGCATCTGTAAAATGGGGAGCATGATCTTGACTCACTCCCTAACTAATTAACTAATATGTGGGAGTGTTTTGAGCATGTATAGAGCTATATTAATGTTAAGTATTATTAATATGAGCTGCAGCTTTATAACTTCCTCCTCATCTGACTTCATTTTCTGCCTGATGATGGAGCTTGATTATGGGAAGATGTAGCAGAACTATGCTGCAGTGTGATGCTCCATCCCTGGAACTGAGCTCTCTGCATGCATCCTGCTATAATGAGAGCTCCCCACTGGAGGGAGAGGAAAGGGTGTTGATGGCTCCACTCTAGGGGCAAAAGATGTGTGTGGGGGGGTAAGCTTTCCACTAGGTGGTTCGAGGGTACTCGGGAGGACATGGTTGCTAGATAGTGGGGAAGAGTGTGTTCTGTGCCAAGGATGAGCAGCAGGAATGTCATTGCAGGAGCCACTTTAGACCAGCTCCTACCCAAGACTGAATTTAATGAAGCATCTGGGACCCTCAGTCCCACAGAGGAGATTGAATGTGCTCAACACAAACTGAATCTAATTGCTGGCCAGACACAGAATGAGTTTTGGTTACACAGATGCCCTGTTCAGCTAGAGACTCCGTCTCCACTCACACCTATGAGGTCTGCAGCTACCCCCTTCCCGTGGGCCCAGGAAATCCCATTCCTCTCCTCACTGGCTTCATAGCTACCTCCACCCTAACCTTCCCAGCAAGGCACAAGATCTTATCCTGCCTCATTGCTCTTGATAGGTGTGGCATGGCTTATATGATATTACATGGTATCACTTGAATAATAGTCAGTGATCACATATATTGGACTGTGTCACTATAAGGCAGAAGCACAAGATGGCAGAGTTGAAGCTGAATGAGCAATCTTAACTCAGATATTTCCTCACTTTTGAGTGTTTAACTATGCAACGTTTGCACTCTTTAAACTTAATATTTTACCTGAATTTCCCTCCTCCTCCCCACCCCGAAAAGACAAAGCAAACGTCACTGTGTGGAAGTATTTGGCTAGGCCCTACTGGATGCTCTGCAGCCTTGCGAGATCCACAGGACTCAGCCCCTCTCTTCCAGACTGGAGACTCTGCACAGCTTTTGCTGTGTCCAAACGTGCAGGGACTGAGGCAAGGGCCCCATGGACCTAATACGATGCACAATGAATGTGCACGCTGCTGCACAGATGGGCCTTCCTGGGCTGTACACTTCACCAGCTGAGCAGCATGCACTGGGACCTGCATTTGGGGCCAGATTTTAAAAGATGCTCACAACCCTGCTGCTCCCATCAGTACATGTACGGCCAGATTTTCTGCAAACCCAGCTGCTTATTTTGGTGCCTAAGTGGGAGCTGAGCTCTTCTGAACATCTGGTCCCAAATGTGAGCGCTGAGACCTTCTTAAAATTCGGTCCATAGTTACAAATGTTCTATACATGCTTCAAATGCCATTTTCTGTTGGTCATAACTCGATGAAATCCGAACACTCGGGATCATATTTTCACATTCTATCCCAGTCACTGTGGTGCTACAGCTATTTGAAAAATAAACTTACCAGAATATTTTAAAATGGGGAAAATATCTTTGTGCCCTAGTGCAGGGGTTCTCAACCTTTTTGTTTCTGAACCCCCCCTCCCCCCCACATGCTATAAAAACTCCATGGCCCACCTGTGTCACAACAACTGCTTTTCTGCATATAAAAGCCAGGGCTGGCGTTAGGGGTACCAAGTAGGGCAATTGCCCATGACCCCATGCCACAGGGCCCCCCACAAAGCTACATTGCTCAGGCTTCGGCTTCCGCCCCGGAGGGCGGGGCTCAGGGCCCAGGGCTTTAGCCCCATGCAGTGGGGCTTTGTTTTTCTGCCCTGGGCCCCAGTGAGTCTAATGCTGGCCTTGCTTGGCGGACTCCTTGAAACCTGCTCACAGTCCCCCAGGAGGCCCCGGAGTACTGGTTGAGAACCACTGTCCTAGTACCTTGCTGCTTATTCCTTCAGTGATTAAATCTTCCTCTGTCACTCTGCCACTGTACATTACACAGGCCTCTACTCCTGCCTTCTGAATTAGTTGGCCTTTGCTATTTGATGCTGAGTTGAGTGCTGTGTGTGGTGATGTGACAGCAGAACTATCCTCCGTCTTCCTAGGACATTTCTTTCTATTACAACTGCAGCCTTCTTGGCAGGCCCCAGGAGAAATGTGGGTAAGAGTGCCCTCCCCCAGTGGTCCTGCAATGCTAGGAGACCCTTTTTGTGGCCCTAACAATGTGGCCTCATTGATTTGTTTGTAAATTAAAGTGCATTGCGATCTGATATGTGAGGGATCTGTCAGCTCTGCGTTAGTGTGCACAGGTGCTCTGTGTGTGCGTGTGTTGGTTCCCATATGGGAAAGATATTACCTGCCCTGCAAGGTGGCATGTGCCTCTGCGTGTGGAAGGGATTCAGTGCCCTAAACATAGGCTGCTGTATGTGAGGGGGGCAGAAGGGGTTGGCCACTGTGTGTGTGTGTGTGTGTGTGTGGTGGTGTGATTGGCAGCTGTGTGTATTGTGAGGAGTGGGGGTCAGCAGTCCTCGATCTGTGTGCGTGAATGGAGAAAGACAAGGGTATGCTCTGCTGACAAAACCACCAGGGTAGACACAGCTCTCTCAACAGAGGCATGCTTCCGGTGACATAGCTAAGGCTGGCTGGGGAGGAGAGGTTCTACGCTGGCAGGTAGACTCCTTCTGTCCGCATATGCGGCGTCTACACTAGAGGTCTACACCAACACAGCTATGTCAGCATAGGCTCTATAGTGCAGACTTTCTACATTTTGAAGGTTTTCTTTGGAACTTTGAGCGCTAGAAACAAACTTTTTTTGTAAATGAAAGCCTGGATTCTGACCTCATGTGCCTGTAGTGCCTGGGCATGTAGGAGTTTCCTGCTCTGTTGTCTTGTCATTGGTACGCAGTGGGGCTGCGTGCAGGGTGGCCCTGGATGTTGGCATGTGTGGGGGAGGGGGTGTCACTGTGGCTTGAATTGTTTGCACTATTATGTACTAGTCAGCATGTATTGTCTGTGTCACAGGTCTTGTATGATGTGAGAGGGTTTCTGGAGAAGAACAGAGACACCTTTCGGGATGACATTTTAAACATGCTGAAGGACAGCAGGTAAGCAGCCCTTAATGCTCTGCAGGGGAGAATGGAGGCCAGGATGAGGAGACTCTGTGGGACTAAATTGAGCAGAATTCACATGATAGGAGGGTCATGGAGAAAAAGAGTTACTTTATATGATTACCCAAGTTCCTATCTCTCTGTATATTGGCAGCAGGAGTGGGGGCTGGAGAAGAAATCAGTTTTACTGCAAAGAAATTGATACAAAGAAACATGCATTGAGTATCAGCATTGCCTTTGTTATGGGATAGACTTCGCTTATTTCTTTCCAAGAAGATTTTCTGTGCCAGAAAGGTGACACTTGGGAACTCCCAAGGGATCCTTTGACTCAGGGAGCTGCAGTACTTCACAGGCATAGCCATGCATGTACATACCATCCTCACCCTCACACTGCGGAGAGCGGGGAGGAAGAAGGGGCACGAAAGGAAATGCTGAATGAGTAGCTTGAGAGGGGGAGGAGAAGCCAACAGGACAATTTTACAGGAGCCGTAGTGGTGAAATCTGTGCAACATTCATTTGCTGTTTGCCTCTGGGGCTTTCAGATTCTTTATGCCACATTTGCTGCTCCAGTGGCCAGCACAGCCCCCAGCATAAGTTAGAGCAGTCTTAAGGTCTGCTCTAGTTTATGGCAGCTTCCCTACGGATGCCAATGGGCTACTCTGCAGCCTACAATACCAAAAATGCAAACCGTTGTGGCCTCTTCCCATTGTGTCCCTGACCAATCCCATGGCGCTTCCCCATGCTGGGGGCTGCATGGGGCAGAGGGTGTAAGGCTAGCAATGGTGGTCCGGTGCCATCACTGTGCTGGGGGAATCCTCCAGGGTGCTGTTATATACCTTTACAGCCCCTTTAAACTGCTAGCAAGGCATAAAGAGCCATACTCAGAATTTTTCTGTCATCTCCCCATTGCCTGTTTTTCTTGAGGTTCTTGGGCTTGGGAATCTGGATCGGAGAGCTCCAAACTGAGGACCTGCAATGGAGGGGGACTGGACTTGAGGACACAGGAGGCCTCAGTCCTATGTTCCTAGGACCTTCAGAGGTCACCTCATTGCCATCTGAGGTTGCTTCCAAGGGCTTTTGGATACAGGGAGCTCTTGCTATGAAATCATCTAGGGGTAAAGGCCCTAGTGCAGGGTCTCAGACACATGGACCATCAGCAGCTACAGGATCTCACTCCTTTGCTAGAAGGTGGGCTCGGATAGATGATATTACTTTAGGGATGTCACAGGGTGGCTGACCCCTTTAAATGAAGCAGGTCCAGCTCCCCTGTGCCAGTACTGGTGTTCCTGTTTGGCCAGTTAAGAGGGTGGGGCAGCACCTGGGGCTATCTATGATCAGGGACAATCTGAGAGGGAGAAGTCACAGAAGACAGCTGTAGGAGGTTCTGGGGGAGAGGCTGAACTGCACACAGTATTCAAGGTGTGAACATACCATGGATTTATATAGAGGCAGTATGATATTTATTGTTTTATTATCTATCCCTTTCCTAATGGTTCCTAACTTTCTGTTAGCTTTTTTGACTGCGGCTACACATTGAGTGGATGTTTTCAGAGAACGATCCACAATGACTCCAAGATCTCTTTCTTGAGTGGTAACAGCTAATTTAGACCCCATCATTTTTTATTTATAGTTGGGTTTATGTTTTCCAATGTGCATCACTTTGCATTCATCAACATTGAATTTCATCTGCCATTTTCTTGCCTAGTCACCCAGTATTGTGAGATCCCTTTGTAGCTCCTCACAGTCTGCTTTGGGCTTAACTATCTTGAGTAATTTTGTATCATCTGCAAACTTTGCCACCTCACTCTTTATCCCTTTTTCCAGATAATTTTTGAATATGTTGAACAGCACTGGTCTCAGTACGGATCCCTGGGGGACACCACTATTTACCTCTCTCCATTCTGAAAAATTGGCTGTTTATTCCTACCCTTTTTTTCCTGTCTTTTTAACCAGTTACTGGTCCATGAGAGGACCTTCCTTGTTATCATATGACTGCTTACTTTGATTAAGAGCCTTTTGTGAGGGATCTTGTCAAAGGCTTTCTGAAAGTCCAAGTACAATGTATCCACTGGATCACCCTTGTCCATGTTATAGACAAACTAAGAAACTTTCAGCCAGATGGAAAAGTAAAAACTGCTAGAAATAACAATAATAATAATTTGGAGATACCAGAGCCAATGAATGCCTCTGCATGAGAAAAGGAAAATCAGCAGAAATATTGGGAACAGACTGCATATGTTTCAAGGCTTAGAGCCTTCTAGGGTAACATGCTTTCAATGGTTCATCTCCAAGAGTGGGTATCTGTGAAGGCAATTACATGACACGTGACTGGAATACGGTGTGGCTGTGCCATGAGAGGAGGGATGCAGCAATCTGGCTGGAACGTGGGTTGCTGTTTGTGCAGTTCCTGCTTGGGGGTCTGTGTAGCAAGAGGGAGATGTGCTGCCTAAGCCAGAATGCAGACACTGTCTGTGTAACATCGTGCTTCAAGGTAGTAAGAGACAGGGAATGCAGCTCTGCAGCTGGAGAATGGGCTGCTGTCAGTGTTGCAGCAGTTTGAGGGTCTGTGCATCTAGAGGGAGGGGATGCCCTGCTCAGCCCTGTGCTGCAGCCACATTGTTCTGTAGTGGTGTTTTGGGAAGGTATAAATAGGATGCCTGGCACAGGGATAGGGTGGTAAATGAGCACACAAGCTCTGATTCTTTCATAGCTGACCCTAGGATCTGATGTCCTGTGTTTTCTGTGTCTGACCCTCCTCCTCACCGCCAGGCTGGACTTCATCTATGACCTCTTTGAAAGAGTCTCCAGCCGGAGCAGTGAAGAAACTCTGAAGATGGGAACCCAGAGGCGCAGACCAACCGTCAGTTCCCAGTTCAGGGTAAGGAATTCCCCAAGAAAGTGGGCGACTCTTCAGAGTGAAGAGGAGGAACTGGTGAGGGGCTGCTGAATAAGAAGTTAAGTGAGGGGTGAAGAAAAGAGACAAGAGAATGAGTGATTCCTTCCATTTCTTTTCCAGCCCTGTAAACGTGCTGGGATGTTGCAGATGGATAAGACAATGTCTCTCTCCCATAGTTTACACTGTAATGTAAAATATGCGGTGAGGTGATAAATTGGGAATGGGGAGAGGATGTGGACTACAACAAGAATATGGTATCAGAGGGGTAGCCGTGTTAGTCTGAATCTGTAAAAAGCAACAGAGGGTCCTGTGGCACCTTTGAGACTAACAGAAGTATTGGGAGCATAAGCTTTCGTGGGTAAGAACCTCACTTCTTCAGATGCAAGTAATGGAAATCTCTAGAGGCAGGTATATATCAGTGTGGAGATAACGAGGTTAGTTCAATCAGGGAGGGTGAGGTGCTCTGCTAGCAGTTGAGGTGTGAACACCAAGGGAGGAGAAACTGTTTCTGTAGTTGGATAGCCATTCACAGTCTTTGTTTAATCCTGATCTGATGGTGTCAAATTTGCAAATGAACTGGAGCTCAGCAGTTTCTCTTTGGAGTCTGGTCCTGAAGTTTTTTTGCTGTAAGATGGCAACCTTTACATCTGCTATTGTGTGGCCAGGGAGGTTGAAGTGTTCTCCTACAGGTTTTTGTATATTGCCATTTCTGATATCTGACTTGTGTCCATTTATCCTCTTGCGTAGTGACTGTCCAGTTTGGCCAATGTACATAGCAGAGGGGCATTGCTGGCATATGATGGCATATATAACATTAGTGGACGTGCAGGTGAATGAGCCGGTGATGTTGTAGCTGATCTGGTTAGGTCCAGTGATGGTGTTGCTGGTGTAGATATGTGGGCAGAGTTGGCATCGAGGTTTGTTGCATGGGTTGGTTCCTGAGTTAGAGTTGTTATGGTGCGGTGCGTGGTTGCTGGTGAGAATATGCTTAAGGTTGGCAGGTTGTCTGTGGGCGAGGACTGGCCTGCCTCCCAAGGTCTGTGAAAGTGAGGGATCATTGTCCAGGATGGGTTGTAGATCACTGATGATGCGTTGGAGAGGTTTAAGCTGAGGACTGTAGGTGATGGCCAGTGGAGTTCTGTTGGTTTCTCTTCTGGGCCTGTCTTGTAGCAGGAGGCTTCTGGGTACATGTCTGGCTCTATTGATTTGTTTCTTTATTTCCTTGTGTGGGTATCGTAGTTTTGAGAATGCTTGGTGAAGATCTTGTAGGTGTTGGTCTCTGTCTGAGGGGTTGGAGCAGATGCGATTGTACCTCAGTGCTTGGCTGTAGACGATGGATCGTGTGGTGTGACCGGGGTGGAAGCTGGAGGCATGAAGGTAGGCGTAGCGGTCGGTGGGTTTTCGGTATAGGGTGGTGTTAATGTGGCCATCGCTTATTTGTACGGTGGTGTCCAGGAAGTGGACCTCCCGTGTAGATTGGTCCAGGCTGAGGTTGATGGTGGGGTGGAAGCTGTTGAAAGCATGGTGGAATTCTTCCAGGGCCTCCTTCCCATGGGTCCAGATGATGAAGATGTCATCAATATAGCGTAGGTAGAGAAGGGGCATGAGTGGACGGGAGCTGAGGAAGCGTTGTTCCAGGTCAGCCATAAAAATGTTGGCATATTGTGGGGCCATGCGGGTGCCCATAGCGGTGCCACTGGTTTGGAGGTATATATTGTCACCAAATTTGAAATAATTGTGCGTGAGGATAAAGTCACAGAGCTCAGCAATAAGTTGTGCTGTGTCATCATCAGGGATACTGTTCCTGACAGCTTGTATTCCATCTGTATGTGGGATGTTAGTGTAGAGAGCTTCTACATCCATGGTGGCTAGGATGGTGTTTTCTGGGAGGTCACCAATGCATTGTAGTTTCCTCAGGAAATCTGTGGTGTCACGGAGATAGCTGGGAGTGCTGGTGGCGTAGGGTCTGAGTAGGGAGTCCACATATCCAGACAGTCCTTCAGTGAGAGTGCCAATGCCCGAGATGATGGGGCGTCCAGGATTTCCAGGTTTGTGGATCTTAGGTAGTAGATAGAATAACCCCGGTCGGGGCTCTAAGGGTATGTTGATTTGTTCCTGTGTTAAACAAGAATATGGCTTTGCTTTATTCAGCAATGTCTTGAGTGTCACAGTTTGTTTTTTCAAGTACCGATCCTGTACGGGGGAGAAGGGGCGGGAGTTTAAGCTAAGTATTGATACGTCTTGTGGAGGCAATAGTTTCTACATGGGCACATAAGAATGGCCATACTGGGTCAGACCAATGGTCCATCTAGCCCAGTATCCTGTCTTGCAACAGTGGCTGGTGCCAGGTGCTTCAGAGGCAATGAACAGAACAGGGAATCATCAAGTGATCCATCCCATGACCCACTTTACCAGCTTCTGGCAAACAGAGGCTAGGGACACTGCAGAGCATGGTTTTGCATCTCTGCCCATCCTGGTTAACAGCCATTGATGAACCTATCCTCCAGGAACTTATCTAGGTCTTTTTCGAACCCTGTAATAGTCTTGGCCTTCACAACATCCTCTGGTAAAGAGTTCCACAGGTTGACGGTGCAGTGTGTGAAGAAATACTTCCTTTTGTTTGCTTTAAAACTGCTGCCTGTTATTTTCATCGGGTGACCCCTTTTTCTTGTGCCCCCTCCCACATGTTCAGGGCTCTGTGTGGCATCCCTTGCCAGGGGCTCTGTATGCCTCTTCATTCTCACTTTCTCTATATACCAGCGTCCCCAACCTCCCCTCCACCACAGGTTCTGTGACCCCTCCCATTGCTCCCTCCCCTCCATGTTAGTGTGTCATAGATTTGGTTGGCTCCCCATCAGACTGCTGTGAAGGGAGTCCAAGTCTTGGATCTCTGGGTGGGTTAAGCTTCCCTGGGTCTCAGCAGGCTGCAGCTCTGTTTCCTCTCTTAGTCTCTCTGGTACATTTCCTGGGCCCTAACTCTGTCTGCTACCCCTTCCTGGACATGGAGCTCTTTAGTCCTCAGGACCAGCTCTAACCCCCAAAATACCCCAGTTGCTTAAACACACCATGTGCCAATATCCCACTAAAATATGTGAGCCTTCTGGTTCATGGTTTATTTCTCTCTGGAGATGTGTAGAACTGTAAAACATTTAACAAGGGGAGACACTTTGCCCAGAGTCCAACACAATTGCTCTTTTACTCGATCTGTATTTTCTTGTGCTTTATATCATTATTTAGAAAACAATGAATGTCCTAACCACAGTGGTGATTGCTTGCCCACCCTTCCCTTACCAGTCCTTGGGTGGCTATCTGGGCTCAGGGAAGTAGCCCCTTGCCTCATGCAGACCCCTATATGCTGGGTTGCTTCTCCCTCATGCACACTTCCTCCCTGGCTTCTGTGATCTTTCTCTCTTATTTCCAAAGCTTCCTGTTCTGGGGTGGCACTCTCTCCAGTTCCCTGTGTGACTCCTTATTTAATCCTGAGGATGGTCTCCTGTCATTCTTTCTTCTGTGTTTAGTAACTTTTAATTGCTTCAGACTTTCCCCCTTCCTTCACAAAAGACATGTTTTTCAGGCTGGTAAGTCTTGGGGGATAAACAGGCAATAGGCATTCATGGTACACCAGTTTCCATAGTAACAGTTCATAATAACTTTGCAGTAGCAACCAGAATTCATAAGTTGTATAGCCAGAGCCCCGATATCATCACACAGGGTCCTCCATTCTCTTCCCCCACCATGCCAGGGACTCTGCATATCCCATTTTCCCCCTTCCTCCCCATACCAAGTTCTCCCATCCCTTCCAGCAGGAGCTCTGTATGTGCCCCTATTCTGCCTTCCTCCCCATGTCAGGGTCCTGTGTGCCCCCCATTTCCTCTCATGGGGGGAGGGATAAAGTGAGACCTGTATCAGGCTACTCTTCTACTTTGGCACCGCAACAGCTGGTACCAGTGACTCAGGAGCCTACACAGGTCCTGCTAACTCCTGCCCCGTGGTACTGTCTTCAGGCAGGCAGCCTGTTACCAGTATGTTTACAATGCTGTCAACTCTGGAGGCATTTGCAGCAGTCAGGGACCTGCTCTCGTTGCTGCTGTCTACATCTCCAGCGGTGCAGGAATTGGTGCTACTGGTATCATCGGCCAGGGAACCATCTTCTCCCAGCCTCTGCCTGGAATCAGGACCGTAATACCATCCAGGGGAAAACCCTCCATGCTAGCCTCGGCGCAGGCTTTACTATCACAGCACTGATCTCCGGCACTGATGGGGTCCACACCTCCCTAGTCGCCTCGCCAGGACTCTGTCTTCGGAGTCAGAAGTAGGGTCATACTCTGTTTGCAGCCACCTGCGCTACTCCCCGAGGCACTCCTACCCCACCAAACCAAACACAAGCGTATCACGGAGTGCTTGCCCTCTGGTCCTTAGAGGCTGGTGCCATTGCAATGGCACTCTGGAACCTGTGGGGTTTCCCCCCCAGCCCAGGGTCCCCTCTCAAGGCACTCCTATTTGGTGGCCTCCGAGAGTGGAGTACCACCAGTGGCTCGATGGGAGACTCCTGATCCAGACTCCGGTACCGAGCATCAAGAGGAGGGCCCATGGGTCTCGGCTGATACGGAAGGAGGGGTGGAGGGCCCTCAGTTGATGCTGGCTTCCTCCTCCCCAGAGGAGATGGTATTGGCAGCTGGCATGTCTCCTTCCTAAGATGACCACAAGGCTCTCCAGGACTTGTTAAAGAAGGTGGCATCAAATTTGGGCATCCAGGCAGCGGTGGTCAAGGAGTCTTCTCATAGCCTGCTGGACATTTTGACACCAGCGGGCCCCTCGAGGGTGGTCCTGCCACTCAGTGAGGCTATCATGGACCTGGTTACGGTTCTGTGGCAGACCCCTGTTTCCCTTCCCCCTATGTCAAAGCGTATGGAGCAGAAGTATTATGTGCCAGCCCAAGGTTACGAGTTCTTATACTCACATCCCCTTCCAGGGTCCCTGGTAGCATTGGCCACCAACGAAAGAGATTGCCAAGGGCAATTGGGGGCAACGCCTAAGGCAAAAGACTCCAAAAAGTTGGACTTATTTTGCAGAAAGGTCTACTCTACTGGAGGGTTGCAACTTAGGATGGCAAACCAGCAGGCACTGCTGGGTTGTTATGTTTTAATATGTGGGATGGCATGCACAAGTTTAAGGATCTGCTCCCTCAAGAAGCCAGGCAGGAAGTCTCCTCACTGGTTGATGCAGGGAAAACCATAGCAGCCCTTGACGTGACTGATTCTGTGGCCAGATCCATGGCCTTCGTGGTAACCATGCACAGGAGCTCTTGGTTACAGTCTTCTGGTCTTCCTCAGAGGTCCAGCAAACCCTCCAGTATCACCCCTTTGAAGGATCCTTGTTCTTCTCAGAGAAGATCAGTGCTAAGCAAAACGAGCTTAAGGATTCCAGGACAACCATGAAGTCCCTAGGGTTATATACCCCAGCGGCTTCTAGGAATCATTACAGGCCCCAGCAGTCTGCCCAGTACTTTGCCTTTGCCAGCTTCTGCCTTGGGACTGACGCATGCTGCTCTCAGGCACTCAGGGAGCTTGAAGCTCTCCTTTTGACATGGTGCTCAAGGTCCCTATCCCAGTATCCCTTATATCGGATGCAGTTGCACCTCTGTTTTTGGACCGTCTGTCCCACTTCATCAGTATCACCTCAGACCACTGGGTGCTGTGCACAGTGGAAGTGGGATACACTAGTCTCCAGTTTGTTTCTACTCCCCTTTCCTCTTCGGGGACCCTTTTTACAAGCGACTCTTGGTCCAATAAGCCCAATCCCTTCTTCAGATGGGAGCCATGGAAGAGGTTCCACAAAACTTGAGAGGAAAGGGGTTCTACTCCCATTTTCCCTACCTTAAGGGCGAGCAATGGGAGGAGGGGGCAGAGAGGAGCAAACGGGGGGCACGGGGCCTCTGGGGGAAGAAGCGACCATGGTCCCAATAAGTTCCCTCAAGACCCACCTGGTTACAACAGTGTAGAGCTGCCGGAGACTTCTGGGCCACATGGCATCATGCACTTACGTCGTGCAACACGCAAGGCTGCACCTCAGATCTCGTCAAGGATGGCTGGCCATGGTGTACTCAGCTACCTGTCGCCATCTGGACTCAGTTCTCACCATACCTTTTTGAGTCCTTGCTTCCCTGGATCGGTGGCTGGACCATCGCACGGTTCATGCAGGAATACCCTTTTTGTGGCCCAAAACTTCAGCATCCCCAGTTTCAGATGCAACAGCACTGGGCTGCGGAGCCGATTTGGGGCCCCTCAGGACTCAAGGCCTCTGGTCACTAGAAAAGCTCTCTCTTCATATCAGTGTCAGAGAGCTCAGGGCAGTCATCCTAGCCTGCCAGACGTTCCTGCCTCACACTGCAAACCAGGACACATGGGTTCTCATGGATAACACAACAGCCATTTTTACATCAATAGGCAGGGTGGGGCATGTTCTTCCCTGCTGTGCTGGGAAGCAAGCTATCTGTGGGAATTCTGCATCGTGCATTCAATCCACCTCAAGCCTTCTCACCACCTGGGAGCACAGAACCAGCTGGTGGATCGCCTCAGCAGGTCTTTCTCCACTCACCACAAGTGGTCTCTTTGGCCAGGCATCACAAAGAACATTTTCCAACGGTGGAGGACTCCTCAGATAAATCTGTTTGCTACCCAAATCAACAGGATATACGACCAGTTCTGCTCCCTACAAAAGCAGAGCCCAGGGTCTCTCATGGACCCTTTTCTGCTACCGTGGATAGATTACCTGTATTACACCTTTTCTCTTATCCTGCTAATGCACAAGGTTCTGATTAAAATCGAGCGGGACTGGGTCATTCTCATAGCCCCGGCCTGGCCCAGGCAACATTGGTTCACCACCCTATTAGGCCTCTCAGTGGAGGCCCCGCTCCCGCTTCCTTTATATCCTGACCTGATCTCTCGGGACCACAGCTGGTTGCTCCATCTGAACCTCAGCTCTCTTCATCTGACAGCCTACAAGCTTCGTGGCTGAATTCTGAAGAGCAGGCTTGCTCAGAACAGGTTTGTCAGGTCCTGCTAGGTAGCAGGAAGCCCTCCATCAGAGCTACTTACTTTGCAAAATGGAAGCGTTTCTCCCATCTTCCCAGCGTGGAATTCCACCCCCAAGTTCTTCATTGCAGGTTATATTGGAATACTTGTTGCTTCTGAAACAGCAAGGTTTGGCTGTTTCTTCCATCAAGGCTGATGTTGCAGTGATGTTGGCCTCCCATCCCCCGGTCGACAGTCAGTCCATCTTCCATCATGGTTATCTGTTTCCTTAAAGGCCTAGAGAGGATATACCCCCCAGGTTAGAGATCCCATTCCTCCCTGGGACCTAAACCTCGTCTTATCAAAGCTTATGGGTCCCATTCAAGCCACTGGCAATGTATTTGTTAACTCACCTCTCCCAGAAGGTGGCCTTTTTAGTGGCCATCCCTTTGGCTAGAAGAATTTTGGAGATTTGTGCCCTCACATTGGAGCCCCTGTATATGATTTTCTTTAAGGATAAGGTGCAGTTGTGTCCGCACCCGGTTTTCCTCCTGAAAATGGTTTCACCGTTCCATTGCAGTCATCTGGTCATTGGCACACATGTTCTTGGCACACTACGCCATCACCCAACAGGCCAGGGATGATGCCATCTTTGGCTGAGCGGTTTTGCAGTCGGCATGTCCGTGAACTCCAAGCCCACCTCCTATACAACTGCTTGGGAGTCACCTACATTAGAGTAGACATGATCAAGAATTTGAAGAAGAAAAAATGATTACTAACCTTCCATATCTGTTCTTTGAGATGTGTTGCATATGTCCATTCCAAGACCCTCCCTGTCGGAGTTAGCTGAAAAGAAGGAACTGGGGTGGGGGTGGGGGTCAGCAAGGCCCTTTATATTGGCACTTGGAGCACACGGTACCTGAGGGCACCAGAGCCAACCTGACAGATACCACTAGGGAAAAATTTCCAGTGACTGTGCTCGGGCTGTGCACACCCCTATATTGTAATGGACATGTGCAACGGAGCTTGAAGAACAACAGTTACGGGAGGTTAGTAACTGTTTTTTCCCCTCCCACCAGAGGTTCTGTGTGCACCCTCATTGCCCCTCTTCGTTCTTTCTTCTTTTTTTTTCTCTTTTAGGGTGCCAGGGTTTTAAACTGTATTGGGAGGACTGGTAATTATAAAATGGGGGTATTGTTGTGTTGGAAGATGTTAATGGCCACCATCAACTGGTTCTTTGCTCTCTACTTACCTTGCTGATTGAAGCTGCTGCTTCTGGTAACTGGGTGCTAGATGCTCTGTGTCTCCCTTATTTCCCCCTTTTGGTTTTTCCAATTTTCACCAAAATCAGTAGGGTTCTGTTCATTGATGCCTAAAATATTTCCTGAAATTTTGGAATCAATTGGTTGAAATGTTGAAAAGTTACCACATTACAGACAAAAAAATGCTGTTAAGTGTAAGGCCTTGCAAGGTTAGTCAATAACAGCAGGTAAACATTTTTCACTGACGTGATTTTTAAATTTTTTATTAAACTGACTATGTGACTTCAAGGAGAAGCATGGAGGAAGAGAGGGTGGAGTCAAGGAGAGAGTTTAGGAATAGGGGGCTGCTTAAGAGTCCCCTGTACTCAGACAGGAGCCCATAGACCCCCAGGCCCTGCTGGAATGACTGCTTTTCTAGTTTTATCTTGGTGTTTTCAGGACTCTCTCCATTCCCTGATGGCCACACTCAGCACTTCCAATCCATTCTTCATTCGCTGCATCAAACCAAACATGGAAAAGGTGAGTCCCACCCCTCGGGGGGAGGGAGGAGGGACATCTTCCTGAGCCCATGATGAGGATATGGGGAGAGAAATTCTGCCTCTTGCCCCTCTCTTGTGAGTTTTTTTTTTAAACTGAAGAAAAATGCATCCCACCCTTCGTATTGTGTGAAAAAACAAATATGCACGGCGTGTAAGAACTGTTCCCACCATTCTTTGTGCTAACACAGCTCGGAAGCAGGACCCTGTGCATCGCCTGCAGTGGGACAAAGGTGGCGAGTGATTCCTGTTTGTTTTGGGAGTGGGAATCTGCTCTGGGATTTGGGGCATGTGTAGTAGACTAGGGGGTTGCACACTTCATAGCTTCCGTAGGCTAAGTGCATTGCACACATCAGGGGCTCCTTGAATATTCCATTTCCTCCCTCCCCATGTCCCTCCCCCTCTATTTCACGGACTCTCTGGGACTGCCCCCATCCCCTCCCTCATGCCAGGGACTCTAGTGTGTTCCTGGTTCCCCCATTGTCACCCTTATGCCAGGAGCTGTGTGTGCACTCCCATTGCTTCCCATACCAAGGTCCTCCATTTTGCCACCATGCCAGGTTTTCTGTATGTCCCTGCTACCCCTTCCTTCCATTCCAGGGTCCCCCATTCTCTCCTCTTGCCAGAGATTTGTATGATCCCTAATTTCTCCCCCTGCCAAGGGTTCTGTGTGCCTTCCATTTCTCCCATCTCCAGACCAGGGTTCCCGTTGTTGCTCTCCTCCCCAACCATTATTATCTCTCTTCTCTCTGTCTGGGAGAGAAGTCATTCTAGGTGTCAGCATATTAGAAGTGGGAGGATGGGCAGAGATGAGTTTTATTATGCTGGAAGGTGTTAATTTGTGTCATCTGCCATTTATTTGATCTATAGATAATTGCAGAGGTGCTTGAAGTTGTGGCTCTGCTAAACAAATGTCAAGGGTTCTTTGTGTCCCCCATTTCCCACTTCGTTTTTTTTTAACTATCCTAAAATCAAAGGCCTTGCAAGCTGGGCCAGTAAACTTCTCATTCACCTGTGACTTGTACAGCAGCACCCCTGAATGGGGATTTCTCTGCAGCATGTTGCACTATGGCCATGCTCCATGGTATCAGCTAGATTTGCTTTCACATTGCAATGATGTTTGTGCCTCTTTCTAATTTGCTGGGCTCAGAAAATCTATCACTGTTGATTCCTTGTCTCTTAGAGATGGGGGTAGCGAGAGAACAGACCAGTTTCTCCAGGTCTGGAGCCCCACATAGGAAGTGGGGGCGGGAGGGGGAGAGGAGGAGACAAACCTGTCGAAATGGGCCTTTTCCAAACAGGGCCTTGTTGCAGGAAAAGTCCCCCTGCAGAGCTCTTTCCTGAAACAGAGAAGAGGATAAAACTTCGTTCCATTAACAGGGCAGGAGTGAAGATGCTTCAGATTAGCTCTCTGTAAAGTTTCACCTTGACACTCAGAAAAGTGGCAGCAAGGAGGAGTCTTGACCAGACTAGATGGAGAACTTGGAGAAGGGCAGAATCTCTGTGTTGTGATGTCCATCAGTCAGTATCCTAGAGATAGTGTTTCTCTTTAGGAGCAGGGCCTGTTGCAAGCTCCTGCCCCAGTATAGGAAGCTCCTTCCTGCCTTTTAGCTCCGTTCTTTCAGGGAGTCATTGGGCTCTCATTTGGATTCTCGCTCATCCAGTTGAGCTGTGAAGGCAGTAGGCATGCCTGCAGTTTTGCCTCTGGGCTGCTGGACACTACTGTTACATTTGATGAGCAGGAAGCCAGGTGCCCTCTCTCTTGCTGATCCCCCAGCTGCATCAGAGCCCTCAGTTGAGAACAGTGTAATTTTCTGCATGAATGGGCTGCAGTGGGAGTGGAGGGAGCAGTGGCTCAGCACAGTTCATTGCCCACTTCCTTGCTAGACTCTGAGCTATGGAAGATGTTGCAGTTTGCTCTTGATATAGGTGCACCCAGCTCCCTCCTGCCTCTGTTCCAGTGCTGAGTGTCTTTTTGTGGCAGCTGCTTGCCATTTGTGTCAAACTGGCCCATCTTTCAGCTGGGGCCCTTAACATTCAGGGTTAACTTCCCAGGGAGCTGTGGGTATGTGTCTGTGTGCCCCTTACAACGTTCAGATAAACAGACACCATGCCAGCAAGCAAAAGGTTAAGTCTGGTATTACTATTTGCTTAGATCTCTCTCTTTCTCTTGCTTTGTTTCTAATCTTGGTCTTCTAGGCACCAAACCTCTTTAACCCGGATGTAGTTCTAAACCAGCTCCGGTACTCTGGGATGCTGGAGACAGTGAAAATTCGAAGAGCAGGCTTCCCCATACGGCGTCTCTTCCCGGATTTCCTCAACAGGTAATGGGTAACATGAAGGTGGGTGGTGGTATGTTTCTTTTCTCTATAATTTTAGTCACTGGCACTGTTCCCAAATTTTGGATGTCTTTTGTGTTGTCTCCATGTCAACCATATTATGGGGATAGCTGCAAGTCGGAGGTGAAAGTTTCTGGACTGGAGGTCAGTCCAACCGCAGTTGAATAAAGAACATGAAAAAGAAAAGTTCCCAGATGGGCAGATAAGACAACCTTGTGGGAGGATGAATGGGAAGAGGAAGGTTTTGAAGCATGTTAGAAATGGAGAGGATAGTATCGTACATACTTTTATGTCAAGAGATTGTGTTTGGTTCTCAGGTACAAGATGCTCATGAAGATTCTGAGTGTCCCAGACAACACCAAGGCTGTGTGTGCACATTTCCTACAGACATATGACAGCACCAGGAAAGAGTGGCAGCTGGGTAAAAACAAGGTATTACCTCAGTGTAGAAAAAGGTCCATTGGGTGAGGGGAAGGAAGTAATTCCTGATGCAAGAGCGTTTAATTGAAAGGTGATATACAGAGGAGCACTCCAGTAAACAGCAGGTGGAAGTAAACTAATGGCACTGAGTAGTCATACCACTGAAAGTCACTGACTGAGCTATGCTGCTGACCTGTAATGTCTCAAATGCTTCCCGAATTATATGTTTGGAGATAGATTAGGTGAGACCCAACAGCCCTTTTCTTTCTCCCATTGGACAGCACAGGATTGTTCCCTACTGTACGTTTACTATTGCTTAGTCAAGTCTAGTTTTAAAGGACCCAAGCAGAACTAGCTTTGGATTTTTGGATGGACCTGCAAAACAATACTTTGCTCCCTTCTCATGTCCAGTCTAACTCCTGCCCGCTGTGATCATGTCACTATGTACAGAGCCAACTCATGGATTTTGAGGTGGGTTAGTGAGGTGCTGCTTTGGTGTATATAAAGAATGTGTGTGGGAGGTCAGCTGAATCTTCAGGTTTGCATCAGTCTCGTGCTACAGGAGCTTAACTGCTGGAGTCTATGTAGTCATCAACATTTTTCAGGGAAATCTATCCATATGCTGAGCCTCCAACTCCGACAGAGGTTTGTTTCTGTTTTGGTGAATCTTAGCTCTTCTGTCTTGTCTTGGTGCTGATGTCTTCCAGGCACCGAGAGAGCTGGAAATAGTGCTGTTTGCATTAGATGTAAATGAGAGAGAGTTGGGTGCTGTCTATGGGTTGTTGCCAACAATAATTATGTTGTCTGTCTGTCTGTCTTCCTAGCAGCTCCTCAAAGAAGTGGAATAGAATGTTGGAGAGGGTGGTTCCCTGTAGAACTCTACCTGTGAGGGATCTGATTGGAGAAGACGGTTATCAATAACATGGCTCTGGGTATAGTCTGAGTGGAAAGATTGGAGCCACCTCAGCATATTCCTTCTAAACTCTGATACATCTTTAAGTCAGGACAGCATGGCCGTATGGTACTTTCCCATTCATAGAATCATAGAATATCAGGGTTGGAAGGGACCTCAGGAGGTCATCTAGTCCAACCCCCTGCCCAAAGCAGGACCAATCCCCAACTAAATCATCCCAGCCAGGGCTTTGTCAAGCCTGACCTTAAAAACCTCTAAGGAAGGAGATTCCACCACCTCCCTAGGGAACCCATTCCAGTGCTTCACCACCCTCCTAGTGAAATAGTGTTTCCTAATATCCAACCTAAACCTCCCTCACTGCAACTTGAGACCATTACTCCTTGTTCTGTCATCTGCTACCACTAAAAACAGTCTAGATCCATCCTCTTTGGAACCCCCTTTCAGGTAGTTGAAAGCAGCTATCAAATCCCCCCTCATTCTTCTCTTCTGCAGACTAAACAATCCCAGTTCCCTCAGCCTCTCCTCATAAGTCATGTGCTCCAGCCCCCTAATCATTTTTGTTGCCCTCCACTGGACTCTTTCCAGTTTTTCCACATCCTCCTTGTGTGGGGCTCAAAACTGGACACAGTACTCCAGATGAGGCCTCACCAATGTTGAATAGAGGGGAACGATCATGATCTCTCGATCTGCTGGCAATGCCCCTACTTATATAGCCCAAAATGCAGTTAGCCTTCTTGGCAACAAGGGCACACTGTTGACTCATATCCAGCTTCTCGTCCACTGTAACACTTAGGTCCTTTTCTGCAGAACTGCTGCCTAGCCATTCAGTCCCTAGTCTGTAGCAGTGCATAGGATTCTTCCGTCCTAAGTGCAGGACTCAGCACTTGTCCTTGTTGACCCTCATCAGATTTCTTTTGGCCCAATCCTCTAATATATCTAGGTCCCTCTGTATCCTGTCCCTACCCTCCAGCGTATCTACAACTCCTCCCAGTTTAGTATCATCTGCAAACTTGCTGAGGGTGCAGTCCACGCCATCCTCCAGATCACTAATGAAGATATGGAACAAAACGGGCCCCAGGACCGACCCTTGGGGCACTCCGCTTGATATTGGCTGCCAACTAGACATGGAACCATTGATCACTACCCATTGAACCCGACGATCTAGCCAGCTTTCTATCCACCTTATAGTCCATTCATCCAGCCCATACTTCTTTAACTTGCTGGCAAGAATACTGTGGGAGACCATATCAAAAGCTTTGCTAAAGTCAAGGAATAACACATCCACTGCTTTCCCCTTATTCACAGACCCAGTTATCTCCTCATAGAAGGAAATTAGGTTAGTCAGGCATGACTTGCTGTTGGTGAATCCATGCTGACTGTTCCTGATCATTGAAGCACAAAATCATCAAACGGTGCCACCAGCTATGTTTTGCTTCTGTGTCCTGTTCTGAAGCTTGAATAGAAAAAAATCCAGGATTTTGGTAGTGGCTAGGTGCACCTAAGGGTCTTCTCATTTTTCTTGCTAAGGAGGTTAGATAGTGGGTGGTAGGTCATTAGATTAGTTGCTTTGAGCGGTGGTTGGAGTATAACAACCATGGTTGGAAGGATTCGATTTTTATCAGTAAATGTTGGTAATCGTCGATTTCACTGTAAGCACACAAACTGATTGAAAAAATGTTTCCATAGATGATGATTAAAATGTGCAGATAGGCAAAGTAAGAAAAATGCTGCTTGAAAGCTTATTAGAGTTTGATTTATGGAGGTATAGAAGGGAACAGCTTATTCAAGAAGGACAGGCGGGGAAAAGGGAGGAGGTGTTGCCTTGTATCTCAAAGATGTATACACTTGCACTGAGCTTGAGATAGAAGTGGGAGGCAGACCTGTCGAAAGCCTCTGGGTAAAGATAAAAGGGTGATTTACTATAGACCACCTAACCAGGAAGCAGAGATGGATGAATTAAAAAAAAAAAAAAACTAACAAAATCATCCAAAGGACAAGATTTGGTGGTGATGGGGGACTTCAACTTCCCAGACATCTGTTGGGAAAATAACACAGCAGGACACAGATTATGCAGCAAGTTCTTGGAATGCATTGGAGACAACTTTTTATTACAGAAGGTGGAGAAAGTGACTAGGGGAGAGGCTGTTCTAGATTTGATTGTGACAAAAAGAGAGGAACTGGTTGAGAATTTGAAGGTGGAAGGCAGCTTGGGTGAAATTGATCATGAAATGGGAGAGTTCATTCTAAGGAATGGTAGGAAGGAAAACAGCAGAATAAAGGAAATTGGACTTCAAGAAGGCAGACTTTAGCAAACTCAGGCAATTGGTAGGTAAGATCCTGTGGGAAGCAGGTCTAAGGAAAAAAGAGTTGGCAGTCTTTTAAAGAGCTATTATTAAGGGCTCAAGAACAATTTTTTTTTTTTAAATCGTGGGGACTAAAGCATGTTTGCATTGTGAGAAGAAAGAACCAGAGGAGAAAGAGAAGTTAAGGAGCTGTGTAAGGGTGGGGATGAGCGTGAACATGAGGGAGATGGGGAGGTGGGATGGGAGGCAAGTGGAGGGGTTGGAGAAAGAGACAATAGAAGAAACTCTTGCATCTGTGACCAGTGAGAAGGAAAAGAGAGTTGCAGGAGGGGAAGGCAGGAAGGAAGGCAAGCGAAGGGGGTGGTAAGGACAGGTTGTTATATTTTGTCAATTTATCTTGAAAGAAATCAGTGAGATAGGAAGAGGCTGGAAGGTTTGAGGAGTGAGTCAAAGGAGGTGAAAAGGTGGCTGAGGTTGCATGTGTGAAATTCAATTAAATTGAAGAAGCAGAGTTGTTTAGCTAGGAAGATGGCAGAACAGAAGGAGGAGAGAACGAATGTGTAGTGGAGGAAGTTGGCCTGGTCACGGAGTTTTCACCAGAGATGCATTGTGGCGCGAGAGCAGGAGTGGAGGAAGTGGATGATCAGGGTGATCCAGGGGTGGGGGTTGGCAGGGTGGACTTTGTGATGGGGAGAGGGGCAAAAAAGTCAGTAGTGGAGGAGAGTGAAGCATGGAGAGACTCAACAACTATCTCAATGGAAGACAGGGCCGGGGTGAAGAGGGCTGAGACTGGACAAGAAGTCCTCAGCACTGATGGACTGAAGTCATGGAAAGGTGAAGTGACAGGGTCTGAGGGAGGGGGCTGAGGGGCAATGTTGAAAGAGACTAGGTGATGGCTGGAGAGGGGGAATTTAGCAACAGAGAGATCAGAGAGAGAGCAGTGCTTGGTGAAGACCAAGTCAAGTAAATGACCCTTGTGATGAGTGGGAGAGTTGAAGCAGGGCTGCAGGTCGAACGAATAGGTCAGAGTGAGGAAACACGCAGCTAAGGGGTCAGATGCATTATCAGCATAGATTGAAGCTTGAAGTGACAGGGGAAGAGTGGGGGGGAGTGTGAGTTCATTCCACCCTCCCTGAGCAAAATAATAAGCATGCAGTTTTACCAGTATGACTGCGTCTATGCTAGGGTCTTTTATCAGAACATTGCTGTGTCCACCAGCAATCACACCTCTTCACACCACTGATCAACGTTGCTAGGTCAGCTGAAGTTTGTAGTGTTGACATTGCTGGACAGAAGGTGGAATCCTAGTCTGGACAAGGCAGTCTTCACATTAGCAAGTCGAGGTAAACACTAAGTGGGAGCCTAAGGGTTTACATGACCTGCTAACATACGTTATAGCTACAAACTGCCTTGTCTTCACCAGGAGGTTGCTTCATTTTGGCTAACACAAGTTAAAAACGTACCTTTTTTCCTAGTGAAGACTTGATTTATTTTCTGTCTTTTGAGTGAAAGTGAAGTGAACAGGATGGGGATCAGTTGCCCTGGAGAGAGAACAGTGGCCCCGTGTGTACCCTCTGTTCCAGTTACACTAACTATGAAGGCAGCAGTGTTACCTCATGTCGAGAGTCACCCAGTTAGAACTAAACAATGACTCTTTTGGGGGGAGAAGGGGTTTGAGGGGAGAGCATGGCATGGAGGGATGTAACCTAGGAAGGAGTTTGGGGGGCAGAAGGGAGGGGGTGACATGGAGAAGGGGGAATACGTCCTGCAAAATGAATTGGAGGATAATTTTATCCCTAGTGATTGTTTGGAAGAGGAAGGAAAAGACTCTGAATTAATATAGTGGATTGTGTAGGCTAGGAAAGGAAATGAGGAAGGGAGGGCAGGATGGGCTTTGTGTTTCTCATTAATACTAGTGCAGCTGTCCTGCTGGCAATAGCCAAGCTTTTGTTGATAAGAGGAGACTCAGGCTCTGTCCTGATGTGTGCTAGAGGTTAGGGCCTGGCAGAATGAAACAGACAGAATGTTAGCAACAGTTTGTTCTTCTTCGAGTGCTTGTTCATGTCTGTTCCATGTAGGTGTGTGGGCGCCCACATGTACGGTAGCCGAAGATTTTTCCCTTAGCAGTATCCATAGGGCCGGCTCTGGTGCCCCCTGGAGCCCCGCGCTCATGTGCCAGTATATGGGGCGCCACTGGCCCCGAACCCTCTCAGTTCCTTCTGACCACCAGTGACGATGGCTGGAACACTGCTTGCTCTTGCAAGTGCCCTTAGCTTCTCAGACCATGAGATTTGTTTACTATAAATAGTTCCTTAGTGTTAAGTGCTAAGTGTTTGAGCGTTCGTTAGTTAGAGTCCCAGGGAGTGGGGCATGCCCCACTCCCTGGGGTTTAAGCCGTGTGCCACCTGCTCGAAACCGATGCCAGTTGGGGAGCCACACAAGCTCTCTCAGGTGCCTGGGTGAGGCACATGTAAAGGGAAGGTGCCAAATCTGTAAAAAATTTTAAGCCCCGTACCCAAAGAATAGGGACATACACCTGAAGGCATTTCTAATGGAAACTGCCCTGTGCCTGGCGTTGGAACCATACAACTTGGCGCGCAGCACATCTGCATCAGTGCGGAGCGCATCATCGGCACCGGGACGGTCCCAGCACCAATCCACCTCGCCGGCCAGAAAGCAGCACAAGAAGATGTGTCCAGTTAGGAGCGGCTCTCCAACTCTGAGTGAAGCAATTGATCCAAGACCTGCGCAGGGCCACTCACCACCTCCAAAGCTGTCCTCCGGTGTGGGTTTGCCACCCAGCGTATCCAGCCCCAATGCTCACCACCGACTCCAGGGAGCGATCGGGACTCTATGCACTTCTTAGTGCCATCAATGCTTGAGGCCTTCCAGGCTGCAAAGGACCTAATGGCGCTTCCCGGGCCACCTGCAGCCAGAGACTTATATAAGGTTCTTGCGGACCCATCAGAGTGGCCCGCTCCATGGGAAAGCCTGTGCTGAGAGCACCCCCGCTGTCACCAGCGCAGTTCCACTTGCCATGTTGCCACTCACCTCTTGGTTTAAGTCAGCCACGTTTGCGGAGCCGCTCGCCTGCAAGTCAAAGATTGCTGGCACGATGCTTGTCAATGTCCTGGCACTGGTCAATATCCCGGCGCCGATTGATGTCCCAGCATCACTCATCATCAAGGCACTGGTCACCATCCTGGCGCTGGTCACCGTCCCGGTACCACTCATCATTGAGGCACCGGTCACCATCCTGGCACCGGTCGACCTCCCAGTACTGTTCGAGGTCCAGACATCACCGATTGTGATCTTGTTCACAGCACCGTGGGCGATTGCCTTCTCCAGACATGTGCACTTAGTCATCGGCTCTGGCACACTCTCGAGACCGTGGACAGAGAGGAGTACTTGGGATCAGGGAGTGACTGGGGCTCCTACCACCACCAGCATCGGTGCCCTGACTATGGGCCAGTTTTCTCTGCGGGCCCATGGCCACGTGCCCAGTGACCCCAGCAGTGGTAGATCTGGAATCCGTGGGGGCTTCCCACGGTACCCAGGGCCCAGTCGTACCAGGCACTCTCGTTGGGGTCTGAGGCCCAAAGCAGAGCAGGGGCCCAGCAGGCACCGGTAATAGAACTGCATCAAGAAGAGGGCACTGAGACCTCAGCTGCCTCAGAGCAAACGGCTCCTGAGCCTGAGGAGGAGCCATCTGTGCAGCCTGTTGCCACATCCTCTTCCTCGTCCCTGGACAGTGTGGTGGCGGGGACTGCCGTGTATCCCTTGATGATTTCCAAGCCCATCAGGAGCTGCTCAAGCAAGTAGCCTCCAATTTGGGACTCAAAATTGAAGAGTTTAAGCAGTAGTCGGATGATTTCCTTGAAATTCTAGGTGCCTCTGCTCCTTCAAAGGTGGCCCGTCCTCCTTGGCCCAACAGCTGCTCCAGTGGGCAGAGGCAGGCGTTTTGAGAGTGCCCCCGAGGGCAACACACCAGATTTGTCTCTGGATCCAACCCCTGCTTTGTTTTTGGATCGGCTAGCCAGCTTCCTACCATCATTGGCGCCATATCACATTGGAACATTGGGTGCTCAACACCATCGAGTCCAGTTACACCCTTCAGTTTTCCTGTACCCCACCCTCCTTTCCCATCCCTTTCAGGGACCCTTCTCATGAGCAGCTCCCTATCCAGAAGGTAGAATCTCCACTATGGCTGGGGGTCGTGGAGGAGTTTCCTCTGCATATGAGACGGAAGGGCTTCTATTCCCAGTACTTCCTAATACCAAAAGCCAAGGGGGGGCCTAACACCCATTCTCGATCTGTCTCTCCTCCACAAGTATCTCAAGAAGTTGAAGTTTCCGCATGGTCTCCCTAGCCTCCATCATCCCCTTTTTGGATCCAGGAGACTGGTATGCCACCCTCGACTTGAATGACGCCTACTTCCACAGTTCCATTTTCCATGGCCATAGGCACTTCCTTCGCTTCATAGTAAGCGAGTGCCACTTCCAGTTTATGGTGCTTCCCTTCAGTTTTGCGACAGTGCCAAAGACCTTCACAAAATGCAAAGACGTCGAGGGGTGCAAATTTACCCATCTCGATGACTGAGTCAAAGAGGCAGCTCCTGGGAACAGGCCCACAGCAGTCTCAAGCTGGTACAAAACACTTGTCAGAACCGGGGGCTGATCATAAATGAGCAGAAATCTGCCCTAGTTCCAGTGCGGTCAATAGAGTTTATAAGAGGGGTCCTGGACTCTACCCTAGTCAGAGTTTTCCTGCCAGAGTCCCGTTTTTGGACCATGTCATAGCTCATTGGTCGGGTAAGGGCATATTTCCTCACCACGGCTCAAGTTTGCCTCAAACTATTGGGCCATATGGTAGCGTGTACATACATGGTCAGACACGTGAGACTTCGCCTTCGACCGCTGTAGGCCTGGCTGGTGACAGTCTACAAACCCATCAGACACAGGCTAGTTCATCTGGTGACGATCCCATCACAGGTCCTGGCATCCCTCATCTGGTGGACAAACCCTGGCTATATGCTGGATGGAATTCCCTTCATGACTTTGCCTCCTTTGGCGACCCTGATTTTTGATGCCTCTGATCAAGGTTGGGGAGCTCACCAAGGTAGCTTCAGTATGCAAGGCCTCAGGTCGCAAAGCAATTGTCACCAGCACATAAACGTCAAAGAGCTCAAGGCCATATGTCTAGCCTGCCAGGTTTTACTTCCATACCTACAGGGCAAGGTTGTTCGCATTCTTATGGACAATGCCACAGCGATGGTCTCCATCAACAAACAAAGTGGCGCTCGCTCATCATCCTTATGTCAGGAGGCTATCCAGTTTTGGGATCTTTGTGTCCCCACAACGTCCTCCCAGTAGCTTCACACCTCCCAGGAGTCAACAACTCATTAGTAGATCTCCTCAGCAGGTCCTTCCCATCTCACCACAAGTGGTCCCTTCACCTGGAAGTGTCCGATATGATTTTCTAAAGGTGGGGGTGTCCCCAGATAGATCTGTTTGCGTCCAAGCTGAACAAGAAGTGCTGGGAGTTCTGCTCAATCCAAGGGTCCGAGGAGGGTTCCCTGTCTGATGCCTTTCTTCTCCAGTGGTCAGAAGGGGTCCTGTATTCCTTTCTGTTGATACCACTGGTACACAACATTCTCCTGCAGAGAGAGACAAAGCAAAGGTCCTCATGATAGCTCTG
Organism: Trachemys scripta elegans; assembly: GCF_013100865.1. Taxonomy (NCBI): domain Eukaryota; kingdom Metazoa; phylum Chordata; order Testudines; family Emydidae; genus Trachemys; species Trachemys scripta. Next base: position 75,804,753 of record NC_048308.1, read on the forward strand.
GCATGGCTGGGCCAACACTAGTTCGGCATGCTCCTGGACCTGTCTGTGACAACCCTATTGACGCTGTCTCTTTGACTGGACTTGCTCTCTCAGAATCAGGGCACCCTTCTGCACCCCAATCTGATATCCCTTCATCTAATAGCATGGCTGCTGAGTGGCTGAATGCCGACAAGCGGGCCTGTTTGGCGCAGGTTCAGCAAATCCTGTTGGGTAGCGGGAAGCCTTCCACTAGAGCATCTTACCTAGCCAAATGAACGTGTTTCACCTGCTGGATTTCAGAGAAAGGAATCTCGCCCTCCAAGTCCCCGATTCAAACTATTCTGGATTACTTGCTCCACCTTAAGCAGCAAAGCCTAGCCCTTTCATCGATTAAAGTGCATCTAGCGGCCATCTCGGCTTTCCACCCGCCAAGTAGGGTAAATCAGTATTTTCTCATGAAATGACAATCTGGTTCTTGAAGGGCCCGGAGAGGCTCTTTCCTCAGGTGCCTCAGTGGGATTTAAATCTAGCCCTCTTGCAACTCATGCCTCCCTCTTGCCTCCCTTAGAGCTGATGGCATCCTACTCCTTGCTTCTATTTGCATGGAAGGTTGCCTTTCTGGTTGCAGTCCCCTTGACCTTAAGAGATCAGAGCCCTAACTTCGGAACCTCCGTACGTGGTATTCTACAAAGACAAGGTCCAGCTGCGTCCTCACCCGGCGTTTCTACCAAAGGTGGTGTCACAGTTTCACTGCAACCAAGACATATTCTTACCTGTTTTCTTCCCGAAACTTCACAAGTCCAACGAGGAATGCAGGCTACAGTCTCTGGACGTTAGGTGGGTCTTAGCCTTTTATATTGAAAGGACCAGACCCTTTCGTAGAACCACTCAGCTCTTTGTGGCTATAGCAGATAGAATGAAGGGCCTACTGGTTTCCTCCCAGAGATTTCCTCTTAGATAACAGTGTGCATTAGGTTTTGTTATGTACAGGCGGGTGTATTGCCACCAGCCATAGTCACCGCTCATTCCACCAGAGCGCAGGCTTCCTCAGCAGCATTCCTTGCACATATTCCAATTCAAGATATCCGCAGAGCCGCTACTCAGTTCTCAGTCCATACCTTTACATCCCACTATGCTATCGCTCAGCAAGCCCAGGACAACGCCAGCTTCGGCAAAGCAGTATTGCAAGCCACATGAAAGTGAACTCCAAACCCACCACCAAGGGGTACTGCTTGTGAGTCACCTACATGGAATGGACATGAGCAAGCACTTGAAGAAAAAATGGTTGCTTACCTTTCCTAACTGTTGTTCTTCAAGATGAGTTGCTCACGTCCATTCCACAACCCGCCCTCCATCCCCACTGTCAGAGTAGATGGCAAGAAGAACTGAGAGGGCACAGGGCCGGAGGCACCCCACATACCGGCACATGAGTGCGGGGCTCCAGGAAGCACCATAGCAAGCCCTACGGATACTGCTAAGGAAAAAATCTCTGGCTACCATTCACATGGGCACGCACACACCTACATGGAATGGACTTGAGCAACACATCTCGAAGAACAGCGGTTACAAAAGGTAAGCCACCATTTTTTCCAATGCACCATGGCCTTAATTTGTGATGCCATGACAAGCAGCAGCTATACCAAGTCTCCAAACTCTTGTGTTCCCTTTGCTTCTCGCTCTAGCACTGCCCATCACATCTGTTTTCAGTCAGGACACAGTTCTCCCCATCTCTTTCCCACTCTAATCAAGTTTTTCTTGATGTCCAGAGTGACATTTTATGTGGTCCTGTTGGAAAAAAGAGGAAATTGGCTTAACATTGCAGGAGGTTTCTTCTTACCATCTGGAATCCAAGGCACAGCAATACAATTTCTCCTTCACCAGTGTTCTCTACAGGCGAATTTACAGATTTGGCACTTAAGATGAAAAGTGTATGCTAAAAGGAGCAAAAAATTTTTGCAGATATCTCTGTAATAGACCTTCTCCAGGGAGGGGCTGAATGGATTCTGTACATTGTGCAATGTAGACACTGTACACAGCGTGCGCACAAATATATGAACATCCATGTATGAACAGAGACCTTTTTATGTACACATGTGCATAGCCCTCACATATGTATGCTTCCACTTGCAAGTGTTCACTGCTATATGCAGTCAACAGTCACACATATATTCTTGAATATATATTGACTGACACCATCTTGCTGTGTGTCTTACTTACCATAAGCTTCTGTCAGTTTCTAATATGAGAAGAAACAATGGCAAAATAACCCCTATATTTCTGAATCTAGTCACTCTTTCCTCAGATGAAGATGGGCTTAAACTTTTGAGAGTGGCTATGAATTAAATGACAGAGAAACAGATGATTTGTTTACAGTTTTCCTGACAAATAGTCTACCTGTAGTTTGAATTAATTTTAATCTTTCCTATCTGCTTCCTGCAAAATGCTATCATTTCACAGCTAGCTAGTACTGGCAACCCCCATGTTGTTTGGGGATCAAAATGCCCTGTCTTGGATGGATATTACTGAGAGATACCTGAGTGTTCTCTGGGTTTTTAATACTTCAGCAACACTTGTGAGGCTTGTATTGCCAATGAAGTCTCTGTGAATTGGATACTTCTGCTGCATGGCGGAGTTGCATCCCTGGCCCAACTCTCAGGGACAGCTCCCTCCCTGCCTAAACATTTGTAAGGTGTCTATCACTGTAGGCACAGTCCCTATTAATTAATTTGTTCTGGTACCACCCACAACATACTAGGTTCAGCATAAATCTGATGGAAAGAACAGTCCCAAGAAGTTCATAATTTTAAAAGACCAACAAACTGACACAGACTGTGGAAAGGGACACAACAAACAAGGAAAGTGGTCATGGTGGTGACTTTCTTTATAGACTGTCCTCAATTCCTTGACCATTATGAATCAGCTAATTTCTTGTGGGCGTTGTGATGGAAGCTGTTCTTCAGGGGAGATTTAAATGCAGAGAAAGCAATGAGGGAGGAGGATGTTCCATGCAGATGGGGCAATGTGGAAGAAAGAACAGAGTCGGTTATGGGAGAAGTGGAGAAATAGGACAGCAAGGCTAGTATCACTGATGGAGGGGAGGAGTTGGAGGCAGTGATGTGAAGAGGCATGGGAGATGAGTAGAAAGAGGTAGCGTTATGTCGAGGGTGCTGCCTAGTGATTAGAACAGGGAAATTTTTTTGATTCTAGCTCTGCTGCTGGTTTGATATTGGATATGTGGCTTTTAGTCTCTCTGTGACCCAGTTCCTGCATCTGTAAAATGTGGATAGTGCTGCCCTGTGTCACAGGGCTGTGAGTGTTAATCAGTTAAAGTTTGTAAAGTGCTCGGAGGCCCTTGGATGGTAGGTGCTAGACAAGAACAAACTATTATTATTAGTACAGCAGCACATCTCTGGCAAGGACACCTCTCTCTTTGGGGTGCATCTCCCCCTTCGTATGCTGCAGTACAGGAGCACATTCAGCATGGAGAACCCTCTCCTCAGGATTCCTTTAGAACCTGCAGTGATCAGATTCCTTTGGAATGGCCAGGCCATGTTTGATTGGGGATGGCCAGTTTCTTTATGCATTTTTCTCACCATTGCAGATTTCTGATTCTTCCATTAATCTTAACTTTTCAGAGTGCAAACTGCTGCCAGGGTCCTGGAAATGTAAATGCTCACCTCTGCACCCAAAATGTAGTGTGATCTCTTTATGAAATATTTAATGTCACATATTGGTAGCCAGGGGCCAACGCAACGAGAAAATAGATTTGTGTGAAGAAAAGATACCAGCTGAGAACGGGTTAATAACTAGCTTGCACACTCTCCTCCTCCTTCCTTATTTTTCCTTCCCTCCCCCTTCTCTCTGTCTTTAAAGCCTTGACCACAGAATGAAAGGAGGCGGGGGATGGGCTTAGAGTTTGGCTCATGTCCTGCACAACTTTTTCCTTGTCATACCAGGAAAGGCCCCAGCCGAAAGTGAGGGGTGGCTCTGGAGAGGTTGCAGCTCTTGAGCAGAGATCACAGGGCAGCAGCATAAAGAGAGCACTCTGTGCTTGTCACCAAGGGAATGAAACCTCCTGACTCCCCCCCCCTCCCCCCCCCCCGGGCTGATTTCTTTCCTCTCTTTGTGTTTGTTGAAACTCCTCCCCATGGTGTCAGGTTTTCCTGAAGGAAGCTCTTGAACAGAACCTGGAGAAGGATCGGGAAGAGGAGTTGAGGAAAGCGGCTATAGTCATCCAAGCCCACGTCTTGGGCTACATGGCAAGGTCAGTGTTCTGGGCTGTCTTTGCGTTTTCTCCACCTGTCTGCTTGCAGTCTCCCCCATCCTCTCCTCTACTCTAGGGTATTCTTATCAGCACTTCCACTCTTCTGTTCCCCCCACCCTCCAAATCCATGGGCTAGCCTCAAAATCTGTGTTTCTGCTGAAATCCTTGTCTGTGCTGTAGTCATTTCTTTGACCACTGCAGCCTCCTCTACCCCCTGCTTCTTACACCCTCCTCTGCCCCCACCCCCATCCCCTAGTGTGTTAAACATGCCGCTGCAATGACCCCATCTCTCCACTGACTCTCTGCCTCTTCAGACTCCTCATCCTCACCTTCAAAGGTCTCCAGAACTCTGCCCCCTCTACCTCTTGGCTCTCAGCTCCCACTCCTCCACCCTTACCCTACCAGCTTCACCTAATGCTCCCTTCATCTCTCTTCTTCCCCTCTCCCAACTCTGTCTTTAGTAGCACTGTCCCCAAGGCCTGGAGCAGCTTCCCTTCTCCTATTTTCCCAGGGGCCTCCCTCTCCTTCTTTAAGTCACTCTTAAGAACTTACTACTTTGGGCTAGCCTTTCACCACTGATCTCCGCTCAGCTGCTCCCTTTTGCCACTACTGCTCCTAATCATAGTAGTGTTAAAGAAAAGCTATTACAGAAGAGCCATCCCCTCTCCTGCCCCTTGAAGTTAATGTAACAGCTGACTCTAATGATTGTAGCACATGCTGCTTGCCAAAATAAAGCAAAATGCTGTCTCTGTGCCTTCCCCTCTCCCCTTGTCTGGGTGCCTTTACTTGCTGTGCAGTCTGTGTAAATTAGAATGTAAGTTCCTCATGGCAGGGACATTTAAATAATAATAATTAATAATCAGAAACCTCCAGATATTTTGGGGGAGGAGGGGAGTTATCACATTGTAAAACATAATTTCTAGGCAGCATTGCTAAGGGAAAACTGCAGTGTCTCTTCTGTGACTTTCCTGGAAAGGAAAGTACCCAGCTAGTGGACTGGGAGATTGGGATGCACACTGTTCATCTAAGTTTAGTCTTCAAATCAAGCAGTGCTGCTATGGTCAAAAGGAAAAATCCTTATACAGCGACTGGTGGCAAATAAGGCATTGCAGAGGGAGGTAAAGAAGCAGAAAACAGGGAAGATGAAGGTTGGAGAAAGTGAAGTTAGAAAACCTTTTTTGTGATAATTTCAGTGTTGCACTGCATCAACATTAGAGAGGCTCCAATAGAAAGGAATTAGTATGGGACAAGTCCAGAAAAGGTTTTGAGTGAGTAAGGCAAAACTAGAGTGTGCTGCCATGTAGCACTTAGAGCTTATCAGTCACCAAGAGTATGTAAATTAAGCAGAGTAAGCTTGCCATGAAGAGTTAGATGTTCTAGGATTTTACTGTCATCTTTATCCAGATCTTCAGGGACTGGTTCTGAGAATTGGGGAAAGAGGCCTAAGGGATGAAAGGTTACATGGTTGGCTATACACTCTGCTTTACTTTCCCAGAAGCTCAGGGTGTCTGAATGGTCACTAAAGTGAAATATCTGAATCAGAAAATAAACCAAAGTGAAAATGCCCCGTTTGTTTAGCAGACCTGCTCCCTGTGGGACTCCTAGTCACAGCTGCTGACTCCACCAACTAAAATAAGTTTTTACTTTTCTTAGCCCTGCAGGACCTGTGGAGAACTGGTGCTGTAAACTGGGCTGTGTCCCTGTTAGCCTCACAGGACCTGCATGGGTTTGGGGGAGGGAGCCACACTCCGTCCCCATGTGGCTTCTCTGACTCTTGGAGGGGGAGCCAAGCTTTAGCCCAGTACCTTGCAGCATCAACAGAATAGGTAACTAAATTCCAGATGCCAAATCAGGGCCCCTGTCCCCTCTGTGTTTTATATATGAGTAAGGGTGAAGTGCAGGATCACTGTATTTCACGGCCCTCCTGCATTGGCTGCAAAAGTTGGCTTTACCTAGGGTTACCATATTTAAAAAAAACAAAAAGAGGACACTCCACGGGGCTCCACCCCTGCCCCAACTCCGCCCCTTCCCTGCCCCACCCAACTCCACCCCTTCCCCAAAGTCTCCGCCCCCTCCCCTGAACGCTCCGCCCCCTGCTCCTCCCCCTCCCCTGATTTGCGGGAAGCCTGAAACAGGCAGGCAGCAGGTAAGCTGGAGCTGGGGCGCGTGAGGAGGCATGGCCCAGTCCAGCCCCCCCGGCCGAGCGGCTCTGGCCCCAGCATCTCCAGCCCGGCTCGGGCCCTGGGGCGCCGGCCCCGGTTCCGGCCGAGTGGCTCCAGCCTGCCCCGGCGGCTCTGGCCTGGCCCGGCTCGGGCCCCGGTTCCGGGCGAGCGGCTCCGGCCTGGCCCTGGCCAAGCGCTGGCCCCAGCAGCTCCGGCTCCGGCCCCAGCGGCTCCAGCCCGGATCCCAGCCCCACGACCCCTCCCTAGTTTCCCAGACATGCCCGGCTTTTTGGAATTTCCTCCCGGACAAGGATTTGAGGACCAAAAATCCAGACGTATGGTAACCCTACTTTACCTTGGGAAGTGGAGGAAAGTGAGCAGAAGGCTCCAGACGGGATTACATTCTATTGCCTGTGTATATCTGAGGTCAGGTTAGATTATCATAATGGTCCCTTCTGGCCTTAACCTCTGACAGCAGAGCTCATAGATATTATCAGGAAGAGCACCATGGAGCTGAGTAGGGCTTTAGCATGGTACTCTCAGTGGAGCTTTTGCCAAATGTCTTTTGTAAAAGTCTGTGCCTTTTGTCTTTGTCCACCTTAGAGGAGGCTGAGTATGCAGCTGGCCACCTTCTGTATGAGGAGAGGCACTCGGGAGAGAAGTGAGGGGAAGAGACGGCCCCCGACCAGTTTATTTAAACCGGCTTCTGTCGCCCTTTCTCCTTCCTCCCCTCTCTGTAGCCTGCACCCAGCTGCTGCTGCTGCTGGCAGAGTCGTCCCTTGGGTACGGCGAATCAGGGGGACTGCTCCAGGCCCCGCGCTTTGCGAGGGCCAGCTTTTCGTGAGGAGGTGGGCGGGGAGGTGAGGCAGGGGGGCGAGCAAGGTGAGGAGGCGAAAAGGGAGGTGGGCGGGGGGGAGCAAGGAGTAGTCCCCCCTACCAGAACCTCCCCCTCCTCCCAGTGCCTCCTGCCCACCAGCAGGCCCCACCATCAGCGCCTCCCTTTCCCTCTCAGTGCCTGCTGCCTGCCGCGGATCACATGTTTCACAGCATCAGGAGACACTGGGGGGGAGAGGAGCGAGGGTGCAGGGTGCTTGGGGGAGGAGGCGGAACTGGACGGGGGAGGGGCAGGAAGAGGTGGGGCGGGGGCAAAGCAGGAGTGGGAAGAAGCAGGGCAGGGGTGGGGCCTTGGGGGAAGGGATGGAGGGGCAGTGGGGCCAGGGGGAGCACCTCCCGGCAATTAGAAACTCAGTGCTTATGTCCTGTGTCGTCCCCCCGTTTCTCCCCCACCCCCCACGGGACGGCCTTGGCTGCTGGAGCCCTGGTTTCATTGTTGTTAATGTTGCACAGTCTCAGATGCTTATGCTGGCCCTAGGGGATCATTCTCGGGTTGTGTTTGAAATTTCAAGGTGGTTCAGTGACCAGCGAAGTGGATGCTAGGGGTGTTTTCCTCTATAAAGATTCCAGGGAGTCTGTGCGAAGGGCATACAAGTGCGCTAGGCTGGTAGCTTCCCAGAGATGTGCATGTAAGATTTGAGGCGCATGAAACTTCCTTTCTAGTGGGTGACAATCTGTCCTTCATCCCCTGGGGATCTCATGCTCATTTTCCCTTTCAACAAAGGCAGACATATTAAAGCAGCTCAGGAAGGGTCACTTTGGAGACAGGAATAAGGTGGCAGATGCAGGAAAGAGGGCAGCAAGGAAAAGAATCTTCGCGTGGTGGAAAGGGAGGGAGAGACTTGTGCCCCCTATGGGTACTGGAATGCTCACATCATTTGTTCAGCACTTTGGTACCCTGGGGAGCCATTCCTTAGAAACACGAGAGACATGACTGTCATAGAAGTGGTCAGTGATTCATGGCCCTTTAACTGTTTGGTTTTGTTTGTAGGAAGAAGTATCGAAAGGCCCTAGTCAGTATTGTGACAATCCAGAAGAACTATCGAGCGCACTTCTGGAAGAAAGCCCTCCTGCGACTGAAGGCGTCGGCTGTTGTCCTGCAGAAGCATTGGCGTGGCCAGCTGGCTCGCAGCCTCTATCGGCACCTACTGCAGCAGGAACAGAGACAGAAACAGGAAGTGGAGGAGAGGAGAAGGCAAGAAGAGGAAGAGCAGATCAGAAGGGAGGAAGAGGAAAGACAATGGCAAGAAGAGGAGGCGCTTAGGAGGAAACAGGAGGAGGAAGAAGAGAAGAAAAGGTACTGGATTATTTTTCACAGCTTTAGTTACATGGCTGGCCCCTAGTAGTGAATCTGCCAAGGTGTATGACTAGGTCTGAGGCCCTGGCATGACAACAGTGCCTTCAGGCCATAAGGAAGCAGTCACGTGAGACATCATTGCAGTAATTTGGATACATGCACAAGTCTCCTTAGGACAGGATTTACTCCTGGGAGCATTCTACACCAAAAAATTAAAAATTCTGTGCATAATCTTTTAAAATTCTACTAATTTTCTTTGTCAAAATAACACTACATAATCACTCCAGTTGCAATTAATTTGGTAATTTATTTCAAAATAACTGTCAGCAAGTATGTCTGTAATAATACGGACACACACAAAAGTTCACCCAGGAGTAGAGTTTAAAAAACCCCAATGACAACCTGGTTCCTCTTTCTGTGCCCCCTTCCCCCCCCTCTCTCCCCGAGCTCAGCTGAGGGAACAGATACCCACAAACCCTCCTCCCCAGAGCCCACCTGCAGCCCCCCCAGTCCCATACACCCGCCCCCCCCCAACCCCCTCCCCCCAGCCCGGCTGTGGGCCCCCCCCCCTGTCCAGATGCCCGTCTCCAACCTCCCCTCCCTCCCCAGAGCCCAGGGATCCAGAGGGCGAAACAGCCTGATGCTCGGTCCCAGGCTTACGTGGCGTTTCCTGTGTGCTGCCCTCTCTTCCCTCAGAGCATGCTGGGAACTGCAGCTGCCAGGAACCCTCTAGCTCCCTGTCCCTCTCCCCAGCAGTGTCTTCTATGTGCAAGCTGGGTTCTGCCGAGTCCAGTGGCCCCTAGTGGTAGCTTGCAGCCCATTTCTGTGGAGGAAAGGAAATTCTGCATGCACAAGATTAATTTCTGCAAAATTCTGCATTGCGCAGTGGTGCAGAATTCCCCCAGAAGTAAGGATTGGAGTGGGGTCAGGTGGCTCAGAGTAGAAAAGCTGGGTAGGTATGGGCTATCCCGCATTCATTTGGAGAGTTAATTTACTGATTCCCCTCCCCCAGTGCCCTTCAACATTGTTCCTCTTTGTTAATATGAGGAGTGGATTTTAGTCACTGGGTCAGGAATAAATATTTTCCTCCTACCTTCCCAATATTTTGTGACCTCTGAAACATCTAAGATCAGCCAGTGTCTGAGATAGGGTACCAGCCTTTATCAGTCATTGGTCTGTCCAGTGTGACCAGTTATTCAGTGAGATGGATGATTGATCTCTGTTCTGGTATTGCAGTTCTTATGATCTTATCTGCTTGCAGTTCCTTTGGATAGTTTGAAATGCTTCTGAGCTGTGCTTTTTTAGCACCACTGCCCTTGCTCTATCACTCATCCCAAGAAAGTGTATACTGGAAGTGCCTGGAAATAAGAGCAAATGTGCAGGAAGGGAGCAATCTGTGAATAACAAGAGGCACACCTCTCCAATGTCCCTCCTTTCAAGGGATGTCACTCATTTTAGTTCCACAGTTACCTATCTTCTACACAAATTTGGTGTCCACTCACTTTTATTGTTGACATCTGCTTACACTGGTAATACAGAATCATAACACTGAAGTCATAGAAATATTTACACTAAGGGAATGAATCCCACACCATTTTAGGCTTCCTGCATGAATAATTGTTTTGTCCCCCTCACTTTGGGTCTTTGCCACATATGGTGTCCTGCAATTGGGCTTTGGCAGGTTGAGAGGCATGTGAAGGGGTCACATAAAAATCAGTAGGGAAACTTGTTGCATGGAAAAGGAATCGCCTACCACCCAGTAGACACAGCAAGAGGAGATATCTATTGGATCTAAGTCTGGGTCCTTACATTTCCTGAGGTCATTGCTCAGCTATTGAATTTAAGATCTTAACTGGCAGCTCCTGCAAACTGAGGCCCCATTTGACTGATACACTAGTACAGTAACTCCTCACTTAAAGTCGTCCCAGTTAACTTGTTACGTTGCTGATCAATTAGAGAACATGCTCGTTTAAAGTTGCGTAATGTTCTCTTATAATGTTGTTTGGCCACCGCCTGCTTTGTTCACTGCTTGCAGAAAGATCAGCTTGTTGGAGCTAGCTGGTGGGGGCTTGGAACCAGGGTAGACCGACAGCCCCCCTATCACCTCCCCGCTCCCCTAAGTTCCCTGTGCGGCAGCCGCCCAGCAGGCTATCAAGTGCTGGCAGTTCAGTTGTCCCTCCCCCCACTGCCCTGTGCTGCTCCTGCCCTCTGCCTTGGAGCTGCTCCTGGGAGCCTCCTGCTTGCTGTGCAGGGGGGTGGGGAAAGAGGGGTGCTAATATCAGGGTGCCCCCTCCCTCCCCTGCTCCTTTACCCCATTTCCATGGGTGGAAGGGGACACGACAGGGCTCAGGACAGAGAGAGCTTGCTGCCAGCAGCTGCTGTCTCAACTTGCTGATATACTTTAAAAGGCAATATACTTAGAGTGGGGTCAGCGTACTTAAAGGTGGAATGTGCATAACTAACACACACACACACACACACACACACACACACACACACACACACACACTCTCTCTCTCTCTCTCTCTCTCTCTCTCTCTCTCTCTCTCTGCATCTGTCTCTCTGCCGTGCGGCTACATGAACAACCTGTTAACCCTTGAGGGCTCAGCCAAGGGCGAGTTCATCATTTAGCAGTACGGCATTCCCTGGGAAATATCCCACCCTCTTCCACCCTCTGACTTCACCACCCCAACCAAGCTTCACAATCATCATTGCTGTGTACAATATTAAATTGTTTGTTTAAAACTTATACTGTGTATGTGTGTGTGTGTGTATATGTGTGTGTGTGTGTGTATATGTGTGTGTGTGTGTGTGTGTATATGTGTCTGGTGAAAAAAATTTCCCTGGAACCTAAGCCCCCCATTTACATTAATTCTTATGGGGAAATTGGATTCACTTCACATTATTTCACTTAAAGTCGCATTTTTCAGGAACATAACTACGACGTTAAGTGAGGAGTTCCTGTACTCCACAATAGCCCAGTCACCAGTGCTAAGCCTGCCCAGTGAGGTCTCGACATATTTAAGATGCTAATGCTTGGTTTACGGAATCACTTTTCTGTCAAATGCTGCCTGTGTGGTCTCTGATTAGAGGGACTTTTCTAACTAAGCATATTCACCCCTGCATGGTATTGATCAGGAGGAGCCATCTAGCTAATATCCTTCCTGCCTGTGGTAGGAGAAGTCTTCTAGCTAATGTCTCTCCTGGATGGCGAAAGCCAGTGGAAAGGTGTTGAGACCATTATAGTGGGTTGTCAGTGCCTCCCCGAGGGTTGGCAAACTGCTGATTTCTCTTTTTAAAAGGCCTTTGCTCACTCTCTAATTATCACTCTGTTTTGAATTTTCCTTTTCAACACCTTGGCACTTCGCAATTGCCAGGAGAGACTTAAAGCCGGCTTTCCATGCGATCCACAACCTCGGCAGTCATGAGATAGTCACTTGGCATCCTGAATGACAGCCAAGGCTGTCATTGTAAATCAGATGAGGACATCCTCTCATGCTGGGTGGAACATTATCACAGCTCCCTGTACCACCCTCCAGCAGCCACTTGCTGAGAACTGGATGATTTGGCAGCCACTGTGGTTTCGGACCCAGACACTTGTACTGATGCACGAATGTTGGATGAAGTGAAGCATGCCAGCTGTAAACTGAAAAACGAACGTGCGACCGGCACTGATGGCATCCCTCCAGAACTGCTAAAATGCGCTATTGATCCTATAGCGGAATCACTTCTGGCCCTCTTTTGCCTGGTGTGGAGAACTGGAACCTTGCCAGCCGCCTGGATGGACGGTATTGTGATCTCACTTTATACGGGTAAGGAACCGTGCAGCAAATGTAAGAGCTACAGGCTGATGACCTTGTTGTCTGTGCCAGGGAAGGTGATTGCGCATGTTCTGCTGGCGTGTTTGGAGCCCCTGATGCATCGGAAGCATCACCCCTAACTGTCATGTTTTTATGAGGAACAGGTCCACATTAGACACCATTTTGGCCCTCTGCTTGTTGTCGGAGATACACCACAAGTTCAAGAAGTCCCTGCACGTGGTGTATGTCAATCTTAAGGCTGTGTTTGATTCAGTTGATCAAGTCGCACTATTTAAGGCCTAAAAGGGTGTAGGTGTCCCTACCACTCTGCTGGACTTGATTAGTGAGCTGCATAATGGAACCACTGCCTCTGTACATCTGGGAAACTGGATGTCAGCAGCTTTTAAATCAGTATCTGGTGTCAGGCAGGGCTGTGTCTTAGCCCCTGCACTCTTTTGTCAGGCAATGGATTTCATAATGCAGCATTCTGTCAGGTCCATAGGCATTAAGATTGGTGATCTCTCACTCTCAGATCTTGACTGTGCTGCTGCTGATGTTCTAATACAGAGCCCCAACAGGTTTTGCGAGGCACTCCAGCAAATGGAGGCGGAATTGGCTAAGGTTGGCCTCCGTGATTTGTGGTCAAAGACAAAGCTGCAAAATCTAGACTCAGGACCATCCGTGATACCAGTCTCTTTGAATAATGAAACTATTGAAGCAGTCTCCAGCGTTTGCTATTTGGGTTCTATACTCACCAATTCCTCCAACTCTCACACGGAGGTTCTCCACTGGATTGACATCGAAGCATCTGCCATGGGTCGTTTCCAATCAATATGGAATCCATATCATCTCAGCACAACAACCAAGTCCAGGATCTATCTGAGCTGTATCCTCTCCGTAATGCTGTATGGTTGCGAAACATGGCCACTATGCCGCTCAGACTGGGCAAAGCTGGAGGCTTTCCGCACAAAATGCCAGCGTCGTATATTGGGCATAAAGTGGAATGACTTCATCTGTAATGCAGATGTGTACAGTCGTTCTGGTCTACAGACTACTGGGGCCATTGTCCACAGATGGCAACTTATGCTTTTCGGACATGTTGTGAGAATGCCGCAAGACATTCCGGCAAACACTGTTCTCCAGGTGGCTTGTAACATCTGGAATAAAATTCCACCAGCTGAGGGGTGGAGGCAGCCCAGAGGCAGACCCCCATTACATCGGTGCATCAAGTCTGTTCTGACATTGGACAGCCTGTCAAGCCCTTGTGGCCACACAGGTACAGACCAAATGATGGACAGAGGCTTAGCCGACCATTTGGCTAAGCATTAAGAAGGGAATATTGTTGGGAAGGTGGTGGCATGACCTCTCCAATATTATCTATGTTTCTCAGGTCTTTTTGATCCCAGCTGGTTCTCTTCTGTCAGCCTGAGGGTGGAGTGTGTGTATGACTGAGGCCTGGTCTACACTGGGCGGCGGGAATCGATCTAAGTTACACAACTTCAGCTACACGAATAATGTAGCTAAAGTCAATGTACTTAAATCTACTTTCCGCGGTGTCTTCACTGAGGTAGGTTGACTGCTAACGTTCCCCCGTCAACTCTGCCTGCACCTCTCGCTCCAGTGGAGTACTGGAGTCAGCGGGAGAGCGCTCGGCGGTCAATTTATTGCATCTTCACTAGATGCTATAAATTGACCCTCGCAGGATCGATTGCTCCGGAGGTAGGTGTAGACATGCCCTAACACACTTCTCCTAACGATGGATGTTGTCCATGCTGATTATTTTAGACTATTAGCTGCATTCAGTACTATCACATTTGAAGAGCTGTTGATGTGCCAGTGGACTGTAGCAGGGATTCTGAGAGTTGTTTTAAATGGCTCTGCTCTTTGCCCCTTGAGACAGCCTTTGGACAACTAGCTAACTCAGCATCACCACCAGGGTGCTCTCAAGTGAGCTCCCAGATGGTTCTGATTCGTTAGTCTTCCTACTCAGTTATATCTCAACTGCTTAACACTTTCCATTATACAGATTTTGACTTTTTTTTTTAAAGAACGTTAAGTTCTTTGAGTAATGGTTCCTATGTGTATTCCATAGGTGGGTGCGCATGCACACCATGCGCCTGAGTCTGGAAGTTTTTCTTAGCAATGTCCGTTGACCCACATGTTTGTTATGTGTCACCTCGTGTTCCCTGTCGAGGATATAATAGATAGCGTGGTTTGACACCTCTCCAGGTCCCTCTTACCGCCATGTGGCCTGAGTCAGAAACCCCTGTTCCTTTGCTCTCTTAGGGCTCGTCTAAGCTAGAAATGCTACAGCGGTACAGCTGCACTGATGCTCTCTTATCGGCTTAATAATTCCACCTCCGTGAGACGTAGAAGCTATGTCAGCAGGAGAAGCGGCACACACCGGCCTTGTGCACCTACACCTAAATGGGTGGAGAGACAATACTTTGTGCCAACTAGGGGGGCAGATTTCCTGTTCACCCACCCGCCCCCAGGCTCCCTTGTTGCCCATTCCACAGCCCACTTGGACAAGGCAGCAGCCTCAAATATCCACTCCTCTGGACAAGATGGCTAAGCGGCTAGACTTGCTGGGAAGATTGATTCCTCTGCAGGACTGTAGTTCCACATTGCAAATTATCAGTCTCTGCTAGCAAGTACGACTTTAATAACTATGGTAGGCTAGCAGAGTTCACAGACAAGCTCCATCCAATTCCATGCGCTGGTAGCAAAAAGAGACTGATCATCAGGGTGGCTGGCCCTCCGGGCAGCAGTGGATACAGCTGACACATCCTCTCGATCTCTAGCCACCAGACTAGTTATGTGAAGAGACTCGGGGCTACAATCTTTCTGTTTCCCTAGGGGTCCGAAATGCGATCGAGGACCTATTTTTTGATGAGAATAATCTCTTCAACAAAAAGATGAACGAATCCTTGCACTTTTTCAAGAATTCCAGATCGATGCTACAAGCCCTTGGCATATATATTCTGGCCCCTAGACTCAGGCAGCAGAAACAACCCTTCCACTCGCGACCGTGCACACCCTACCCTGCCTACTATCAACAAGAGCCCCCACACCACCAACAACAGTCTGAGACCTTACTTTCCTGTCTCTGCCACAACCACCTCCTTGAACCTCTCCCAACCAACGGCCAAAGGACAGTTATGACGCAAACCTCCCTCAGTGCCGCGTGTGCAGAGGCGGATTAAGATTTATTGGGGCCCTAGGCACAAAGAACTTTTCGGCCCCCCCACACCGCCCTCGCCATGGGCCCTCCCACCCCCTGCTCCTCCTCTCTCCATTCCCCTTTCCTTCCCCCCCACCCTCCCTTCCTTACCCACTGCATCTCTCTCCCATTCACCCCTTCCCCTCCCCCAAGTGCCTCTTCCCGCCACCCCACCCCCTTTCCCCACTGCTTCTTCCCTCCCCGCTCAACCCTCTTCCCCATTGCTTCTTCCTCACACCCCTTCCTCCATTCCCCTCCCTCCAGTCCCTCATTCCCCTTTTTTCCTCATTCCCCTTCTCTTCCCCCTTCCCCATTGCCTCTTCCCCCCACCCTACTTTTCTCATCTCCCCTTCCTCATTCCCCTTCTTTCCCCCATTCCCCTTCCTCATTCCCCTTCTTTCCCCCCATTCCCCTCCCCCCACTCCCTCATTCCTCTTCTCTTCCCCCCCCCCCTCCCTTCCCCACTGCCTCTTCCCCCCCCCCCCACTGAGTTACTCAGCGCTGGCAGAAATGAGAGGGGGCAATGGTATGTGATCCCACATGCATCCCCCACACTTTGCCCCTGTTTCGGGGGGGCTTTGCCCTCCCCAAACTACATCCATCTCCTCCCCGTCTCCCGACACTGCAACCTCCACCTCCCCTGAGCAGGGCTCCCTCTGCCCAGAACGGGCCTCATCTGCCCAGTGGGGGCTGGGAGCTGCAGCCACACACACAGCCTGCCGGCATAGGAACTAGGGTTCAGGGGGTGCTGCAGCACCCCCTGACTTGAAATTGTTTCCATTAGATACAGGATTTACAGTTTGGTTCAAAGGCTCACATCATCCCCACTATAAATATTGATCTGAATACTTATGGCTCAGTGTCCTAACAGATAAAGCACAAGACGCGGTATTAGTTGCTGTCAGCTCCATACTGAGAAGCAGGGATTCTGAAAAAGATTTGGGGGTCATGAATAAGGGGCTACATTTTAGTCACAGGTATTTTTAGTAAAAGTCATGGACAGGTCATGGGCAGCAAACAAAAATTCACAGCCCATGACCTGTCCATGACTTGTACTATATACCCTGACTAAATCTTGGGGAGGGGGGCGGCCCGGGGGTGCCGCGGGTGCTCGGGGGGACAGCCTGGGGGGTGCCATGGGTGCTCAGAGGGATGGCCCGGGGAGATGCCGAGGATACTGAGGGGCCTGGGACCCCCGTTGGTGCTGGGGGAGTGTTGGCGGCGCTGGCAGGCTCCCTACCCGGCTCCACACTTCCCCGGAAGCAGCAATATCTCCCAGCTCCTAGGTGGAGCATGGCCAGGCAGCTCTGTGTGCAGCCTCCTCCCCAAGTGCCGGCTCTGCAGCTCCCATATTGGCTGGGAACTTCGGCCAATGGGAGCTGTGGGGCGGTGCCTGCCAGCGGAAGCAGCGCGCAGACCCCCCGGCCACGTCTCCCACTATGAGCCGAGGGATGTTGCCGCTTCTGGGGAGCCCCCTCTCCCCGAGGTAAGCGCTGCCCAGATCCCTCACCCCCTCCAGCACCCCAATCCTCAGCCCTGAGCCCCGCACCCAAACTCCTGCTGCTGCTGGGGGGAGGGAGGAGAGGGGACAGTGGCCGCTGCAGAAGTCACGGCGGGCAAGGAAAGTCACGGAATCTGTGACTTCCATGACAAACTCGCAGCATTAGTCATGAACAATAATCATCTGAACATGCGCTCCCAGTGGGACCCTGTGGCCCAAAGAGCTAGTGGGATCCTGGGATGCATAAACAAGGGAATCCTGAGTAGAAATAGAGAAGTTATTTTACCGCTATATTTGACACTGGTGTGACGGCTGCTGGAATCCTGTGTTCTCGTGCCCACAGTTCAAGAAGGATGTAGATAAATTGGAGAGGATTCAGAGAAGAGCCACAAGCATGCTTAAAGGATTACAAAACATGCCTTATAGTGACAGACTCAAAGAGCTCAATCTATTTGGCTTAACAAAGAGAAGGTTAAGGGGTGACTTGATCATAGTCTAGAAGTATTTACATGGGGAACAAATATTTAATAATGGTCTCTTCAATCTAGCAGAGAGAGGTATAACACAATCCACTGGCTGGAAGCTGAAGCTAAACAAATTCAGACTGGAAATAAGGCATACATTTTTAACTATGAGGGTAGTTAATGAATGGAACAATTTACTGAGAGTTGTGGTGGGTTCTCCATCACTGACAATTTTTAAAGCAAGATTGGATGTTTTTCTAAAAGATAGGAATTATTTTGGGGACATTCTATGGCTTGTGCTATACAGGAGATCACACTAGATGATTCCAATGCTCCCTTCTGTCCTTGGAATCTGTGATCAAATTTACAGGGAGATTAAAAATCATGCAGATGAGGAGGTTACTTACCTACAATTGGAAGTTCTTAGAGAGATGTGGTCCCTATCTTATTATTCCACACATGGGAGTGCATGCGCACCAAGCACCTGAGTCTAGAAGTGTTTCTTAGCAGTATCCATTGACCTGCATGTGTGTTGTGCATCTTGTCATGTTCCCTGCCGAGGATATAATAGGTAGTGTGGGTCAACATCTCTCCACTTTCAGTAGCAGGCTCTGGTGAATTCTCTCCTGCTTTGCCGAACCGAGGCGGAGTATGCACAGTCCACACTTGGTGCCCATCCAAATACCAGATTGTGATGGGAAGAGGGTCTGGATTGAGATGACTGAGTCTCCCTTGATCTTGTGTGAGGAGATCTAGGAGTGTGCGGAAGCCAGAATCTGAGGATGTCCGCGAACCAGAACTGCTGGGCCAGAAAGTGGCTATGAGGATGATGTTGGCTCTGTCCTGGCGAATCTTGTGTAGCACTTGAAGGAGGAGGGAATGAGGGGAAGGCAAAGTGGAGGTCACTCGTCTAGGGGAGGAGAAGAGCATCCCTCCAAAGATGACATAGGGCGGGGGGCTGGGGTGCCTGAGAACAGCCCTGTCCCCGTCCCTGCCCCCCAGGGCAGCTGGAGGGTCTGGGAGCCCAGGGGCACTGAAACTGCAGGAAGAGGGTCAGGGTGGCCATGGTCCCTCCACTTTTAAAAGTGAGAGGGCATAGCCCTTTTAACAAAAGAAACCTGCCTTGGGGGTAGGTGAGAGCAGGGAGCAAGGCATGGTCACCGCTAGCTTCTGCTCAGCCAGGGCAGATAACTCTTTTGAATTGTCAGTGACTTGGAAACAGGTAATGCCATTTTTGACATAGTGTGCCGCTTCCCCTCGATCCATTCTAAATAGGTCAGAACCATTTATTTTAACATTCCAGTCATGCAAATCAACCCACTAGCTTTCAGCAATACCAACTAGATTTAATTTATGCTCATGAATAAGCAATTTCATTTCTTGTTTGTTATCCAGGCTCCTGGCATTGGTATATAGGCAATTAAAGAATTGCTTCTCTTTGTGTCCTTTCATGTTAAGATTGGGCTAAGTTTTATAAATCACCATTTCCTGTCTGTGTTTTGCTCAGTAGACGTTGTTGTGGGAAGACTGCTGAAATCCTCCATACCCATTACATCAGCACTACGCATGCAATGCCACATGCAGCTGAACCTCCAGATAGACACATGCGCAATGGCTGTGGTGGCTGCTTTCTCCCAACAAAGTACTGTCTGGCTCAGGAGAAAGTGCACCGGGCTGGGAACCAGGAGATTGACACTTTGGTTTCACTTTTTGAGCTCCCTGGTATTAATAATTAAATGTAATTTACAATCTTTATTATTGCGAAAGGTCTCATATGCCACTGAGCGGTTATGCAAGCTGAAAATATAACCCAGATCACTAGCGTGGAAGGGTCTAGTCTCAGCCACTTAGCAAAGTGCTTAGATTTGGCAGGTTCTTTCTGAGACACAGTGTAGCTATGTCAAGTGCTAATCAGAACACAAGCTTAACTATGGTGTTGCCATGGCCCTGTCATAATTAAAAAAAAAAAAAAAGAGAACTTCCTCAAAACTGAAATTGTGCACATAGAGCCTGATCCAGTGGTCTTGGAAATCAGTGGAAAAGCCTCCCATTGACCACAATGGGCTTTACAAGACCATAACGAGTTTATGTAATCCTGCCTTCTTGTCCTTTCAGCCCCATTCCATTTGATCCAATTTCCTGATTTATCTCAAAGTAAAGGATGCATGTGCGAGGATGGGCCATGCCAAGCGTGAAGGAGCTTGGTGGTTTAATAAATCAGCTTTAAAACAGGAGCCTTACTTCACCCTTAACCATGGAGAGAGAATTCTCCATAGTTTCTATTAAAATACTCAGATGATCTGGGTTTGTCACTTACTATTGTCTTCTTTTGAACAGAGAAGAAGAGCAGCTGAATGCTGTACTCCAGGTGGCTCAGGTAAGTTTAATTGTTGATTCCTTTGCTGCGTCTCCTCTTTGGACCTTCTGTAGCTCAGGCCTCTCTGCTGGTTGCCTTCACTGACTATGCTTTTTCCTGAAATATGCATCTTTATTTTATTGTGATAAAACATGTTAGAAAAACTCCCTATGAAAGCATTATTTTCCTTCTTAATCTGCAGGTGCCTGACCGCAGCAGAACGGTTGTCTAGTTAACCTGGCATGTTCATGGTTTTAGTATCCTCTTGCATAGTTCCTATCTAGAGATTTCAGGGTTAGACAGGTTGCATCCTATTTTATCTCTGACAGTGAACTTATGGCACATGACCCTTTGATGAGCTGCATTGTGTGACACAGTCCTTTTTGCTATATTGTTGTCTGCAACAATCGAAACAAAGGAGGAGTGGAAAGGAGTTAGAAGGGCTATGAATCTCCACCTTATGATTGCCAATCTAACCATTCAAGGTTCTAGCAACATAACTGAGCATGTTGAACAAGCTGATTGTAAAAACAACTTATTTTCTGGTCTCCCTTCCTTTATCTTCTTCATCTAATCCTGGTTTGTCAGCTCAGGTAGATGAGAGATCCAAATGAAATAACTTTTTAATGCACATACTGAACTAGCAAAAAATAGGATCTAAACAACAGTTTGAGTCTTAACCCAAGCAGGCACTGATCACTGTGGAAGGAAGAGACCACCTAGTTGGCTGCACTGTCATATTTGTGTGGAACTACGTGGATTTACATGATACCTTTAATATTTATTGTAGGCCCATCAATAATCATTTTCCAGATCATGGGGGGGGGGGGGAGCAAGAGGGGGCCCCTGTTTATCTCCAAACTGTCATAATGTTTTCCAGTCTCCTTCATCATCTGTATATTGTGGTGCATTTCCTGGAATTTTCCTTCATCTCTACCATACTTCAGTGTGGATAGCAGGTGAACAGGCCTGGTCCTCTAATAAAGCAGCTAGCCTTCCAGTGAGACTACAGAGCAGCTGAGAAATTCAGAGCTATATGCCTTGACTGGAGATACCATAGCTGTGTATTGGAGTGGGAGGGAGAAGTGCATCCCCACCTCCCTGCAAATGACTTTGACAGAGACCTGACACTAATATTAGAATCTCCAACCTAGAAAGCAGGTGACTGGAAGAAAAAGGATGAGTAAAGATGTGGTAATTACCCCTGTGGCTTTTGGCCCACAGATGCCCAAGGGATGCAGAGTGGGAAAAGCAGAAAGGATGCACGCAGTGGCTTTTTATAGAGGGAAAGTGAGAATACACAACAGGCATGTTCCTGTGGGGAAGAGAAATTGGAGGACCCAGGAAGGCAGCCCCTCTGTAGGTTGGGGCTCTTTAATTTGATATTGGCATAATTTCTTTAAGGTGGAGGTGTTAACGCAGGAGGAGGAGATCCCACTGCAGGAAGAGGAGAGAAGGCAGATGGAGGAAATCCTAAGGCTGGAAAAGGAGATTGAGAAGCTACAGCAGCAGCAGAAGGCAGATCACATGTCCATTGCCTGCGAAAACACCAAGAATGAGATTAACCGGCAGCGAGAAGAGGAGATCCAGAGGCTAGAGAAGGAAGCATCCAGGGTCGCTCAAGAGTTCTTGGAACTACTGGATTTTGGAAACCTGGATGAAAGTGTGCAAAGCCTAGAACATTCACTCTCCAATGACGGAACCCTCAACATTGACTGCAGCCTTGTGGCGCCTCTGGCTGAGGAAGAAGTAGATGAAGGCTTTCATGCTGATGATGAGGGGCTCTCTGTCCCCAGCCTGGTTGTTCTGGATCAACACGGCACCAGAACCAGCGACAACTCCACTGAGGAAGATACATATATGAATCTACCATTTCGGAGAAGGGGTGAAGTGGAGGTAGACAGCACTACAGATCATCTTGTGGAAAGCCCCGAGGAGCACAGTGCCCCATCTGACACCACAGAAAGTATTTACAACACAGTCTCAGAAACCCTGAGGAGTAACAGTGGGGAGATGGGAGAGCCAATTTACAGCTTCCCACCAGATGTGGAGTCTGACTATGACCACGAGGAGTTTGATGGTTTTGGAGATACTGGCAGCACCTTGGCTGAGCCCCTAAATGGTGAGGAGGTCTTGAGGCGTTCCCATGGTACCAGCATGGACTCCAATCGTGGCAGCCTAGACTCGGTAAGAATTTTTGCCTTTAGTTGAAAGCCAGTTTTGCTTTATTGGTATTTGTGACCTTTGCCTTTTTAATACATATCAGACCGATGCTTTCATTCTCTGGTGTCTCACTTTGGGTGCAGTTATTAATAGATAATACTCTCTTAGTCCATCTCCTGTTATATAGGAGGTCAGAGTAAATGATCACAGTGATCAATTCTGGCCTTAGAGTCTATGAATCTTTGCTGGCCAATACTAGAACACTAATAATGGTCATGAAAGAGAGAGAGAGGACCTGATGTATTGGCAGTAAGCAATTAGCAAAAAGGCAGAGGGGATGAGTCTCTCCATCATTACTGGCCCCTACACAAGCCAGCAGACTTCCGCGTTCTATACAGGTGCTTGTACTGTGCTCATCACCATGTTATCCATTTTCAAAATGGATTTAGGCACTTAGGAGCCTGTCCATGGGATTTAGGCTCCCAAGTGCCTAAATCCATTTTGAAAATGAGATTTAGGCTCCTTCGTCAGCACCACAACTCCTACATACTTGGGCCTTAGTTGTCTGTAAAATGGTGATGTTACTTCCCTATCTCCCCTGGGTACTTTGAGGATAAATACATTAAAAATGCCTTAGATAGATAAGTGACACTGTTGAGACCAGTGTCTTGTGATTGAACTACATCATATCTGTTAGAAAGATATTCAGTCTCTATTTAAGGACTCCAGATGAAGATTGATTTACCACTTCCCATGCTATTCTGTTCCAGTGATTCATTACATATGCTTTTTAAACATTGCATCATATTTCCAGTTTGAATTTTTCCAAATTCAACTTCCAGCCCTTGGACCTTGTTATGCTTTTTTTATTAAAGGACCCCATTATGTCAGATAACTTCTCTTTGTGTAGGTTCTTAAATCGTGATCAAATTGCTTCTTACCTACTCTGTAATACACTAGTTTTAGTTCTTTAAGCCTTTTATTGTAACGTGGGTTTTCCAGATCTTCAATAATTCTTGCAGCTTTTACTTGAGCCCTCTCTATTCTTTAACATCCTTGTTAAAATGAAGACAGTAGAACTGGTCACAGTTTTCTAGCAGGGGCTTTACCAGTGCTGTATACAGAGGCAGTTTCACCTCCCTACTACTTCTTGATAGTTCCCTGTTTATAATCCAACCCTTTTTATAACAGCACCACACTGGAGTTTATGTTCAGTTGGTTATCCACAAAGACCCCTAAGTCCTTTCCAGAATAAATTCCCTCATCCTCCAATTACAGCCTAAGTTCTTTGTTCCTTAAGAACATAAGAACGGCCATACTGGATCAGACAAAGGTCCATCTAGCCCAGTATTCTGTCTTCTGACAGTGGCCAATGCCAGGTGCCCCAGAGGGAAAGAACAGAACTGGTAATCATTGAGTGATCCATTCCCTGTCACCCATTCCCATGTATCACCTTGCATTTGGCTGTATTGAAACACTCTTGGTCAAGACACGAGAAGTCATTCTTCCGCTCTACTCTGCTCTGGTTAGGCCTCAGCTGGAGTATTGTGTCCAGTTCTGGGCACCGCATTTTTAAAAAGATGTGGAGAAATTGGAAAGGGTCCAGAGAAGAGCAACAAGAATGATTAAAGGTCTTGAGAACATGACCTATGAAGGAAGGCTGAAAGAATTGGGTTTGTTTAGTTTGGAAAAGAGAAGACTGAGAGGGGACATGATAGCAGTTTTCAGGTATTTAAAAGGGTGTCATAAGGAGGAGGGAGAAAACTTGTTCACCTTAGCCTCTAAGGATAGAACCAGAAGCAATGGGTTTAAACTGCAGCAAGGGAGGTCTAGGTTGGACATTAGGAGAAAGTTCCGAACTGTCAGGGTGGTTAAACACTGGAATAAATTGCCTAGGGAGGTTGTGGAATCTCCATCTCTGGAGATATTTAAGAGTAGGTTAGATAAATGTCTATCAGGGATGGTCTAGACAGTATTTGGTCCTGCCATGCGGGCAGGGGACTGGACTCGATGACCTCTCGAGGTCCCTTCCAGTCCTAGAATCTATGAATCTATGCTCATGTTACCCTAACCCTCTGACCCAGAGGTTGCAGAGGTGCTTGCTGTCACTCACTGAAAGTTCTGGCCTTGGGCTCTTAAAAAAGTTAGTACTACATTGGGCCTCGAGCCCACTCAGGTGCTATATTTCATTTTCATAGAGTCAGAGTTTAAGGTGAGAAGGAACCTTAGGTCATCTAGTGTGATGTCCTGTACAGCACAGGCCAATAATTTTCACCCAGATATCCATCT
Source organism: Trachemys scripta elegans (assembly GCF_013100865.1). Classification (NCBI taxonomy): domain Eukaryota; kingdom Metazoa; phylum Chordata; order Testudines; family Emydidae; genus Trachemys; species Trachemys scripta. The sequence continues at coordinate 75,829,145 of NC_048308.1, forward strand.
ATTAAATCCAGGTACTTTAGATTAAAGCATTTCAGGCCTCAGGAGATTTAACTGTGCCACAGGGAGAGAATGGGAGAAACTAAGGTACCATCAATGCCCAAGACTTCTTCAATGGCAGGGAATTGATTAGGTGAAAGGTGCCCAGATGATCCTAGCAGTGAACCATGTCTCGTGTTGCAGAGGAAGGGGAAAAAAATCCCAAGGTCCCAGCCAGTTTGAGCTGAGGGGAAATTCCTTCCCGAGCCCAGATCTGGTGATCATCGTGACTCTGAGCATGTGAGCAAGAAATATCAGTCAGACATCTAGAAAGAGAATTCCCTACCACCTCAGAGCACTGGTCTAGCTTGTCCAGTGTCTCCTCTCTAGTGATGGCCAATCTGTGATGCTTAAGAGGAAGGAAAAACAAAACAAAAAACCCCAACCCCACCCCCCAAAATAAAAACGACACCTCACAACAACAAAACACATCTAGCCAATTGTGCATCAGATCGTTTCCTTCTTGTTTCCCCCAGGTCTTTCTGTGTCCTACCTATCCACAGGCCTTTTTTCCACAGTCCCATTCCTGGGCTGAGTGTTCTGTACCCCAGACCTCCCCCGTAGAGGTCTGCAGGTCTCTACCTCCAGAGCAGATTTTGCTATCTATATATAGTCCCTACTCTAGTCACATTGCTCCTCCGTTACATGATGTGGGACTATACCTCCCATCAATCCCTCAGGAGCCCAAATCTCTCAGAATTCTCTTGTCTTAAAGTGCTGAGCTCCAATAAAAGGCATGCTAGCAGTACCTTCCCTTAAAGGGGGATCACATACTCTTTTATAACCAGGATATCCTTAAAATTACTTTCTTCTGTTTTTGCCCTTCTTTAATACTAATCTGGCACCCAAGTTTCTAAACTGCCTTAGCTTTCCCCTCAGTATTGCCATCCCCACTTTCCTTACCCCTCAACCTCCTCCTGCTTTCAACACTACCAAATTTGAGTTCTGGCAGCACTGCGTACCTGGTTATAAAGTTACACAGAACTCCATGAATTTGTCATTGATGTCCATCAGTTTTAGGATAGATGTAATGTTAAAAGTGTTACATCTTCCCATCGCACCTGAGTGGCAGCAGCAGCTGCTCAAGCTTCTAGGAGCTTGGTTCCTTCTGGTGACCCTGCTGGTTGACCCTGTGCTGCATTTTTCCCGTAGTGCTCAGCAGAGCCAGTCTTCTGATGCAGCTGCTGGGCAGAAGCTTTAATCTGGACTCCCCTCGCCCTCCATGCTGCAGTTTTAGAGCAAGAGTGAAGGTACACTAGGTCAGCGCTATGGATCCTAAACTTGAAGCAGTGTGCCAAGCAGACTCCCCACCCATCCCTAGGCCTGTGGGGGGGGTCATGAAGATCCCAGTTCAATCCCCACTCTCAAGGGCATGGGAGCACAGATCCCAGTAGCTATCCTCTGGCTTGATGGGGAAGGGTGATGCTTGCCCCCACCAGCCTAAGGGCCTTCTAGAGCCCAGGAGACCAGCAGGAGCTGGGCAACAGCGGCAGATGCAGGGGCCCACAAAGAGGTGAAGTTGCAGCAATAATTGATTTTGAATGCAGTGAGCAAGCGGGAGAGTGAATGAGAGGGGAAAAGGTGAGAATCAAGATCAGGGAGAGTGAATGGCAATGGCAGAGAGCGAGGAGAGGAGTGAATAGAGAGCGCATGCAGTTTGTGCGGGGATGAAGGGGCTGCCTTCATCAGCATTAAACTCACATCTAGTCAGAGTGAACATTATTCAAAACATAGCAATCAGGATTTGAAAGTGTATAGCACTTTATTCTGGCTGAGGTTCCACTGGTAGCCAATTGGACCATAGACTTGAATAAACAGTGACCTGTTATTTCTCAGTAGCTGTCCAATGATTGAACAGATCCCTGTGTACTAACAAGCTACTGCCTTTGAAATTGTCTATGCACAGACTCACAGCAAATACGCCTCCTTGGACTCTCTCACTCTTATGAGGATGGGGACAGAACGTCAGAAATTGAGGCAACTATCTTTGTTGTGGGCATATGGTTGTAGTTCTGAGGACAATTCCCAAAGAAAGCAGAAAGACTTACAGTAGCCAATCAGTGTGCTGGGAAAGAGGCCAAATAGCATATTTGAATATTCTGTGTTTTTGGCCTTCGAGTTCATTTAGCCCAGGATATGCTTATTACCTGATAATCAGGAAGCAATTATAGTAACTTAGGAACTGCCATACTGGATAAGACCAGTACTACACCTAGTCCGGTATCCTGTCTCTGGCAGCAGCCAGTATTAGAGGCTTTGGAGGAAGGAGCATGGAATCCTGCAATAGTCAGTTATGGAAGAACGTTCCCAAAGGGAAAATATCTTTCTAACCCTACTAAGTAAATTTTGGATTATGCCCAGAAGCAGGAGGGTTTATCACTTTAGGTAACTGCTCTCTTTCTGTTCAATAATTCATTGCTAGCTGAGTATGTTGACTTTAGGAACTAGTGAGTGAGGTGTCAAGCCCCTATTTTAATTGTTTGCTTTGTGTAAAAGGGACATTAGGGAGCGTTTGACTCAAGTTTCACATCTGGTTATGTGGCTGCTGGATCCCTGTTGTTCTGTACCCATCTGCCCTAGACTTAGAGAAGTTGATCTTTTTCTTTGTTTCTAGTTTCTGGACAGTGAGGAGGAAGTGGATGTTTATATAGACACAGACGAAGAATTCTGCAATGGCCGGGTCACAATCTTCAATGGCTCAGGACCACCCTATTTTCACAGTTATCTCTATATGAAGGGTAAGTGGCTGTAGTCTATACCACGAAAGCTTTGAGAGTATCTTGTTCTCCCAGCCTCTTCTCCCTTCCTTTCTTCACACATTTTTTCTATTTATTTCTCTACTTACATTTTTTCTGTTTCTTTATTTTATCCAAACCAGCAAAGAAAAAATGGGAAATCTCTGTAGAAGAGAGATTTAGAAGGGATTAGAGTGGATGTTCCTGTTAGTGAAACCCTTTTATACGCACCAGATTAGGGTGTCCACTGAGGTATTTGTAGTTCAGATGAGCAAAACTAAACTACAGCATTGGGGAGATAAGACAGCACAAAGTATTGGGTAGAACATGTAAAGACTGGATAATCTCTGGAATGCTTGTATGACCACAGAGGTAATGCCAGGGAGGAAGGAGGCTTTCAGGTTGCTGGGAGATAGCACCAGGTAGAGACCCTTCGGAAAAGCAAGTTCACACCCATGCTGATTCCCCTTGCCAGAACATAGGCACTAAATCCCTGTAGTCAGAATTTAAGTGGCCTTAATTTGGTTTAGTTTAATTCACTTCCAGAGTGAATTGAGTGGAACCAAATTAAGGTCACTTTAATTCTGAATGAGGGAGGTCCCACAGGGGTTTAATGCAGTTTAACTAATCCACTTCAAATTCACACTTTCAGTTCATTCAGATTAATTTTCCTGGATGTCGCTGCGTAGATGAGCCCTAAAACAATGGCCAGTGGATAGTTATGGAATAACATGCCTAGGGGGGAAGTTTTTTTTCTGATCCCCTCAATTAGTGAATGTTTTATACCTTGAAACTGGAGGATTAATGACTCTTCTACATTCGTAGTCCTTTCTATTGTAACTTTGGATGTTGCCATGATCAATAAAAATTCACACTCTTTGAGGCTGGGACTTTCAAGGAAGCCTAAGGGAGATAGGGACATAACTTCCAACTGGAATTGCAAATAACTTCCAGTTGGCATTGGGTGCCTATTTCCCTTAGGCAGCTTTGAGAATTTCTCCCTTATTGAATTCCACCAAGGTGTTGGTCTCAACAGTATCTAGTGGCAGTCAGATGCACAGGTAATCATCCATTGTGTTAAAAGTATTTCCTTTTTTCTGTTTTAAATTTGCTGCCTTTCAGTTTCATTCACTGTCCCCTGGTTCTGATTTACTTCCACTATACTTTTTTATTATAGAGAGAGCTGATAGTGATAGAAATACAATCAAGACCAGTGCAAAGTAGTACGCTTAGGAAGGAAAAATCAGATGAATGAGTACAAAATGGGAAATAACTGGCTAGGCAGCAGTACAGCAGAAAAGGACTGGGAGGTTATAGTGGCTCACAAGTTGAATACAAGTCAACAGTATGAAAAGGGCAAATGTCACTCTGGAATGTATTAACAGGAGTGGTGTAAGTAAGACAAGGACGGTAATTGTTCCTCTTGGCATTAGTGAGGCCTCAGCTAGAGTACAGTGTTCAGTTTCGGACACCACATTTTAAAGATGTGAACAATTGGAGAGGGAGCAACAAAAATAAGAGGTGTAGAAACATGACCTATGAGGAAAGGTTAAAAGAATTGGGCATGTGTAATCTAGAGAACGGAACACTGGGGGGAACATGGTAACACTCTTCAAATATGTAAAAGATTGTTATAAAGAGGATTAGTTGTTCTGTTTGCCGAGGGTAGGACAAGAAGTAATTGGCTTAGCTTGCAGCAAGGGAGATTTAGTCTGGATATTAGGAAAATCTTTCTACCTGTAAGGATACTTAAGCACTGGAACAGGTTACATAGGGAGGTTGTGGAATCCACATCCTTGGAGGTTTTTAAAAACAGGTTAGACAAACACCTGTCGGGGTGGCCTGGGTATACTTAATCCTGCCTCAGTGTGGGGGCGTGAGCTAGATGACCCCTTGAGAGCCTTCCATCCCTGCATTTCTATGATTCTATTTTTCCTTATTTGAGTTACCTAACAATTTCCATTATAAAAGATTTTTGTAAACTTTTGTGAGAGGTCTGACACCACCGTTGTTTGCATCAGGGCCTTGAAATTTGGCAGAGAAAGCCTCGGGATGAGAGAAGTGCTTTTTCCGTGTCCAGTGAAATTCCGTTCTGGCTTGACCAAGATATAAACGTATTTGAAAACTTCCATTTTTTCATCATGGTTAACAGTGGATGCCCTTGTGTTCTGTACTAGGTGGTACTAGAATTGGTGGTGTTTAATATACACCTCTACCCCGATCTAACGCGGTCCTTGGGAGACAAAAGATCTCACCGCGTTATAGGTGAGACCGCGTTATATCGAACTTGCTTTGCCCCCCCCCTCGGTTCCTCGTTCCCTGACTGCCCCCTCCAGAGACCCCTGTCCCTAATCACCACCAGGACCCTACCCCCTACCCAACCCCCCTGCTCCTTGTCCCCTGACTGCTCCGACCCCTATCCACACACCCCACCCCCTGACAGGCACTAACCGGCAGCGGCAGGAAGCGGAGCAACGCAGCCCCAGCCCGCTCCACTCTGCCACCTCCCAGCCACGGCGCTCTGCTTCCCGCCGCCGGTGAGTGCGGGGAGGTTGGGGAAAGGAAGCCCCCCCATATTCACTTGTGGCGGGAAGTGGAGCGCCGCAGCTGAGATCTGGCAGAGTAGAGCGGGCTGGGGCCGGGCTGCTCCACTTCCTGCCGCTGGTGAGTGCGGGGAGGTTGGGGAAAGGATGCCCGCCACACTCACCGGTGGTGGGAAGCGGAGCAATGCGGCCCTAGCCCGCTCTGCTTTCCTTGCCCTGGCCCCAGCTGTGTTGCTGGGGGGAGAGGGGAGGGGAAAGGTCCCGCACACACCTGCGGGTGGCTGGGAGCTGGTGGAGTGGAGCGGGCTGGGGCCAGGCTGCTCTGCTTCTGCCGCTGCTGGTGAGTGCGGTGCGGATCCCTTCCCCCAAACCCCCTCCCCCTGAGCGACACGGCTGGGGCTGGGACAAAGGAAGCAGAGCGGGCTGCTCCCGGCCCCCCGCTAATCCCTCGGGCCACTCTGGGACTGCGGGGCCCCCCAAATTGCCCCCCCACAGCTCCTGCCTCCTAAACCCTGGGTGGGGGGAGCCCCTGACTGCCCCCAAGACCCTCTGCCCCTTATCCAACCCCTCGGCCCCAGCCCGGCACCCTTAACACGCTGCTCAGAGCAGCGTGTCAGAGCTTTACCGCGTTGTATGTGAAACCGTGTTATATTGGGTAGAGATGTATTTACTCATGAATCTAAAATGGGGTGAACCATCAATCTACACAAGATGCAGCACTATTTACATTAGACAGAAGTACAGAAGACTGTGAGAAACATCAGAGGTCCTACCCAAGTGAGGTGAATCTACAACACCTTGGCAGATGAAATTTAGTGCTAATAAATGCAAGGTAATGCATGGGAATAATTCTAGCTACTCATGGGCATTGCTGGGTTCAATATTAACTGTCAGAGATAGAAAAGAGACCTAGGCATCATTGTAAACAGTCCAACAAAAACTTCTGTTTAATTTGGGGTGGAGAATAATACTGAAAATATTATGATACTGTTCTATAAATCACCAGGATGCTGGCATCTAAAATACTTGGTAAAATTTTTAATGCTGATGCAGAAAAGTTAGAAGTGTTCCAAAATAAGTCCATACTGGAAAAAAACAGGATGATTACGTACTTTCCAGTCCATTAGTAATGGACAAAGTTAAATAGCATCTACTGTGGACAAACATTTTAAAATCAGCAGGCCTGGATAACTTGCACCCAGAAGTCCTAAAAGAACTGGCCAAAGAGCTCTCTGGCCCACTGACGTTAATTTTTAATAAATCTTGGAAGACCAAGGAATTTCTAGACGAGTGCTAATGTTGTGCCAATAGTCAAAAAAGGCAAGTGGGATGACCTGAGTAACTATAGGCAGGTAGACTGACATTAATCTTGAGCAAAATAATGGAAAAGCTGGTATGGGATTCAATTAATAAAGAATGGGAATATAGTTAATTGTTAGCCAAAACATGTACGTTGAATGTATTAATGGGTATTGTGTGCATTGTCTAAAGATAAAGCAGTATAATATGAAAAAGAGACACATATACCCTCCTTCTAGGGAGCAAATTCTCGTAGCATGTTCACCTTATACAGGAAGTGTCCTTCTAAGATACACATTTCAGCTAGTAGTATTTATAGTATGATTTTAGAAGTTACAAAATTCTTTGCACATCACTTAAAGTTTACGTTTAACCCACTTGCTTGTGCCAGTTTTGTCCTTCATACCTTGTTACTTTCCCATAGCCATTTTGAATCCTACATTCCCAGTGTTGGTAATTCGGCACGTTTCCTATTCTCTAATGCCAGAGCTGACTGCAGCTTTACACAGTGTTGTGGGAAGCCTGACGTGGGTGAATTGTGGGAAGAGCATAATACCGGCAGTTTCCATTACTGCCCAACAGGAAACATGTCAAAGTGCGGATAGGGAGTATTGTCATGGTTAACAACACTGGGAATGTAGTTCTTTGATCTCTTGAATGTTTTTAAGACCAAACTGCGTGTGAAGTCAAACAATTGGCTGCATCCTTGAGTCAATATAATACTAATCACACGTGTTTGTGGCAAACAGGTATTGTCAAACGAGCCTGATTTCATTCACTGATGAGGTTACAAGTTTGGTTCATAAAGGAACTTTGTAGATGTAATATATCTAGGGCATGTCTACACAGAGACTTAGTGTTTGGCAAATTAATGTAGATTTATACCCTGGCTTGCCACACACTAAGGGTACGTCTACACTGCAGTTAGACACCTGTGGTTTGCCTGTGCCAGCTGACTAGGGCTTGTGGGATGCAGGCTAAGGGCCTGTTGAATTGCAGTATAGGTGTTCGCACTCGGGCTGCAGCCTGAGCTCTGGGACCATCCCAACTTGCAGGGCCCTAGAGCCCAGGCTCCAGCCCAAACCTGAATGTCTACACCGCAGTTAAACAGCCCCTTAGCTCAAGCCCCATGAGCCAGAGTCAGCTGGCATGGGACAGCTGCGGGTTTTTAATTGCAGTGTAGACGTACTCTAAGTGGCCATGTGGATCTTGTGACCATGCACTAAAAGTTCCATAGTGCTTTTTGAAACAGGCATATATCAAAACACACCCTGAAACTTACAGGGTTTACATGGTCACTTACTGCATGGCAAGCTGGTGAGGTGTACATTTACACCCTGACGTACTGTGCACTGAGTCTTTGTGTGGACAAGCCCTTAGACTTTTGTAAGGTGTTTGAGTGAGTACCACCCAACTTTCTGATTAAAAAATTGGCACTATGCAGTATCAATAGAGCACAAGTTAAATGGATTAAGAACTGGCCAACTGACTGATCTCAAAGTAGTTGTCGATGGGAAATCTTTGTTGAGTGAAGTTGTGTAGGGACTGGCCCAATGCTATTCAGCATTTTTTATCAATCATCTGGAAGTAAATCTAAAATCACTGCTGATAAAATTTGCAGAAAACACAAAGATTGGTGGAATATAAATAACAATGTCAGGGCAGTCATACACAGCAATCTGGAACACTTGGTAAACTGGGCCCATTGAAACAAAATACATTTTAATGCAGCCAAATTCAAAGCTGTGCATCTACAAACAAGGAATGCAGACCATACCTACAGAATGGGGGCCTGTATCCTGGAAACCAGTGACTCTGAAACGGATTTAGGGGTAATAGTGGACAAGTAACACAACATGAGCACCCACTGCAATGCTGTGGCAAAAACGGTAAATGTTCTCTTTGGGTGTATAAACTGAGGAGAAAGAGTAAGAAGGTAATTTCATCTCTGTATGTGGCATTGATGAGACAGTACTGGAATACTGCATACGGTTCTGGTATGTGCTTTTTAAAAAGGACATTGAAAAAATGGACATGGTGCAGAAAAGAACCAAAAAAGTGGTTTGAGGATGAGAGAAAATACCTTACAATGAGATATTTGAAGAGCTCAAACTGTTTCACTTATCAAAAAGGAAGATTGAGAAGTGACTAGATTATAGTGTAAAAGTCTCTTCACAGGGAGAAAATACTGGATACTAGAGGGCTTTCTAATCTTGTGAGGAAAGGCATAACAAGAACCAGGGTCTGGAAACTGAATCCAGACAAATTTTAAATTAAAAATTAGACACACCATTTTAATAGTGAAGGTGATTAACCATTGGAACAAACTACCAAGAGAAGTGGTGGATTCTCCATTTCTTGATGTCTTCAGATCCAGACGGAATGCCTTTCTGGGAAGATGCTTTAATCCAGGGGTTCTCAAACTTCATAGCACTGCAACCCCCTCCAAAAATTACTACCTGACCCCAGGAGTTGGGGCCAAAACTAAAGCCCGAGCCCCACCACCCTGGGCAGGGGGACCAAAGCCGAAGCCTAAGGGCTTCAGCCCCAGGCGGGGGGCCTGTAACCTGAGCCCCGCCACCCATGGCTAAAGTCATCAGGCTTTGGTTTCAGCCCCAAGCGGTGGGGCTTGGGCTTTGGCCCCGAGTAGTGGGGCTCAGACTCCGGCTTCATCCCCTGGCCCCAGCAAGTCTAATGCCAGCCCTGGCAACCCCATTAAAATGTGTGAGAACCGCTGCTTTAATCTAACCCAATTTATTAGGCTCAATATAAAGGTAACATGGTGAAATTTAATTTCCTGTGACATATAGGATATCAAACTAGATAATCTAATGGTTCTTTCTGGCCTTTAACTCTCTGAATCAATTAATACTGTGATCTTGAGTGTTGTCTCTAACTCAGAAATGATATAGCAGAAATAGAAGGGGTCCACAGATAAATAAAGAAAATAATAATTAGAGTAACAGATTTTCAGATAAAAAGAGACAGGAAAGATTGGGAATGTTCATTTTAGAAAAGAGACTATGCAGAATCCCACAGCTACAGGACTATCTATGTTAGTTAACAACAGGAGATGGTTGTTATCCAAGTGGGTGGTGAGGATACCTATGGAAACCCTCTCTTCCCTTTTCTCCCGATTAGGTGTGGGGAGCTCCTTCCCCACGTGGTGCTTCGGGGTGGATACTTGGGCCATGGGGTGAGTCCAGGGGCAGTAGCTGTTAGGAGCTCAGCTGAGTTGTCTCCCCTTCCCATCCTTGATAAGCTTTGTGTTCTAGGGGTTCCCAGTGCAGTGGGTATTGCTGCCAACTGGTGTTCTGTGGAGACTGTAATGGCCTATGGGTTCCTCTCTCCAGTCTGGTCAGGATCTCTCAGGATCAGGATGAGAAAGGCCCAACAGAGTAACAGTGGATTCTGGGTCCCAGGAGAAGGTGATGCCGCCATCTTGGTTGTGAAGCTTGCTCCTTCTGGTCCACCCATCTCCCAGACAGCCCAATTCGCCCTACAAAGTCTTTTATTTGAGGATTCCAAAAGGGGAGTGATGGGCTAATCTCCTCATTATTTTGTTTATCAATTAGGCCTACTTTCCAAGTTGATACACCAATTTAGATTCATTGATTTCCAGTCCCACACTCATTTTGTTTACAGACATGATCTTAACACAGTCCTTGAGTTATATCAGTTGGCCTTTTTGTTTGGATTAATTTAGTTATTCTGTCTCCCTTTTGCACCTTTTCCCACTGACATTTTTTGATATAGGTTATTGTGATATTTTATGGATTTTCACTCACTTGTCACAGTTGAGCTTACAATTGTAATAAATGGATCTACACATTCACCCTAAGATGTCCTTAGTGGCTCCCATGCTGGTGGAGGACTGCCATAGCAGAACCTGGGTAGTTCATTGCTTGGCATTTACTGCTGTGTTACAATCCTTCTGCACTATCTGAGTGGCCCAAAGATGATGTAACTCAGCTTCAGAATGTGGCCCAAAGTCTTTAAATTCAGATTGAATATTTCTTTCTAAAGGACATGCCTGTAGCTCAGTCACAAGGTATTGTGCTCATTGTAGGATATGGCGGCCCGTGTTCTGCAGAATGCCAGACTAAATAATTGTAGTGGTCCCTTCTGGTTTTAAAATCTGCGTCTAGAGCAGCCTCTGTTCTGCAAGAGGCAGTGTAAACAACAGAGCAAGAGCATAGTGTGGTGAACATCCATCTGTTTTGCAAATTTGGGAAAGCAGCGTGTGCGCTCTGGAGCAGAAATACGAAGGAGTGAAGGAGGAACCTCTGTTTGTATTGCATGCATGCGGAGGAGTTGTAATTGTTGTTGCTGGTCTTCACTTCACAGGAATTCTTGAATCGGTGATTTTGCTATGTGCTGATGGGAGGAACCTCAGAAGGTGCCAAGGTTTGGATTACATAAGGTCCTGTTTCTCTGCAGATTATTCAGCCATCTTTAAAATGAAATTTTTGTGAAGTCTGTTCTTTTTCTCTAGCTTTTCAGTGTTTCCTGGTTTCAGGTGGGCCACAAAAACTTCAGGATGCACATTTGTAACAGCATCTTGGTGCTTCAGACGAACAGTGAACCAAAAAATGAGAAGCAAGTGAGAATTTCCACAAATTCTACAAGAAAACAAAAGCAGAGTGCACTTTTCACTTCTCAGAAACTGTTCATGTTTGGTTGAATGTCTGATTCTGTTCTTTCTTTGGCCAAACTCTAATCCCAGCCTTATTTCTATTCCAGTCCTCAATTCCTGCTATGTGTGCCCAGGCACGGATCTGAAATGGTGCCCAGATGTCTAATTGAGACACAAGGCTTAGACTAGGGAGATGCGTGATGCTGCAGAGTTGATAATGTCTTGCGCTCTCTCCTTTCTGCAGGGGGTCTGATGAACCCATGGAGACGGCGATGGTGTGTTCTGAAGAATGAGGCCTTCATGTGGTTCCGAACTAAGCAAGAGGCCCTGAAGTCAGGCTGGCTCTATAAAAAAGGAGGCGGCTTGTCAACTCTGTCTCGCCGTAACTGGAAGCGCCGCTGGTTTGTTCTTCGAGAATCTAAGTTGATGTACTTTGAGAATGACAGTGAGGAAAAACTGAAGGGGACGATAGACATCAGAAGGGCAAAGTGAGTGAGAAGAACGAACCCAATAAAACTCCAGCATTCTCTGTCCATATCACTAGTGATAAAGGCTGCTGCACTAGCCTAGAAATATTGTATAGGGTTAGAGGAATCTGAGGGTAGAGAAGGAAAATCCTGTTGGATCATCCAGTCGATCTCTGGGGGAGCAGGATTGCTCCCTATTGGACATTTTCTAGTTCCTTGTCCAGTGTAGGGAGCAGCTTCAGACCCCAGCTGAGGCTGCATAGTAGCCACTGACAGAGGTTGTCCAAGAGAGGCACTAATTCAGCACATTGCCCATGTGCTCTGCCCCACCCGACTCCATCTGCCTCAGCGCTATTCCAGACAACTCCAGGGTTCCTAGTGGAGTTTGATTGTCGGGGTGTTATAGTGCTGTGCCTTCCCCCAACCTGTGGGCAGATTTTTGGGCTGCAAGAGCCAGGCATCCTGTCTTTCAATGGTAGAACCCAGAGATTGAATCAGACCCTCATACTGTCTCCACCTAGAGTACCAAGAAATAGGGCTGCCAAACTATTTTAAAAATTAATCGCGCAATAAAAAAAAACCACCATTAATTGCAGATTTAATCATACTGTTAAACAATAATAAAATACTATTTATTTAAATATTTTTGAATGTTTTCTACATTTTCAGATATATTGATTTCACTTACAAGACAGAATACAAAGTGTACAGTGCTCACTTTATATTATTTTTTTATTACAAATATTTGCACCGTAAAAAAGATAAAAGAAATAGTATTTTTAACTCACCTCATACAATTACTGTAGTGCAATCTCTATCGTGAAAGTGCAACTTACAAATGTAGAATTATTTTTTTACATAACTGCACTAAAAAATAAAACAATGTAAAACTTTAGAGCCTACAAGTCCATTCAGTCCTATTTTGTTCAGCCAATTGCTAAGACAAACATGTTTGTTTACATTTATGGAAAATAATGCTGCCCAATTCTTGTTTACAATGTCACCTGAAAGTGAGACAGGCAATAGGGGATGGATCTTGTGACAATAGGCATTTGTATGGCACTGTTGTAGTCAGCATTGGACGGTATTTACATCCAAACATCCAAAAATATTTAAATAAATGGTACAGTAACTCCTCACTTAGCGTTGTAGTTATGTTCTTGAAAAATGCAACTTTAAGTGAAAGTATGTTAAACGAATCCAATTTTCCCATAAGATTTAAGGTAAATGCGGGAGGTTAGGTTCCAAGGAAATATTTTTTGGGCAGACAAAAGGCATTATATACTGTACTGTACTGTACAGTGGTTGGGAAGTGCCCCTGGCTTACCTCACACAGGCAAAGCTCGCTGCAGGCAAGGACGCTAGGGAGCACCTTCACCAGCAGCAGCAACAGCTTCCCCGGAGAAGAACAGGTGCCGACTTTGCCGGAGGATGCTCCAGGCCTGCCTCTTCCTGTCCCCGCTCCACTCCAGGCCCACCTCTTCCCACCCCAACTCCACCTCCTCTCCAGAGCATGTCACATCCCTGCTCCTTCCGTCCTCCCCCCGCCCAAAAGTCCTAAACGCCGCCAAACAGCATGTTCCCTAATTGAACAGCAATGTAACTTTGAAATAACGTTAAGCGGGAGGACATTAAGTGAGGAGTTACTGTATTCTATTATTGTTTAACAGTGCAATTAAAACTGTGATTAATCACGATTAATTTTTTTAATCGAGTTAATTTGTTTTGAGTTAACCACTTGAGTTAACTGCAATTGACAGCCCTACCAAGAAACAAAACAAATGAGCAGTCATGGCTGCTGTAAATAGCTCTACCTGTCCACCTTCCCGTTTTATTTTTTGGCCATTCAAATCTCTGTTTGCTGATCGGTTTAAAGAAAGTATTAAATTGGTATGCGTGCCTTCTGCTTTTGTATAGGTTAGCTGTACAGCCATTTTAAGGGGGATTCAGAAATTCTTGCTATTGACCAGTGGAATTCCTGTGTTTCAACAAAAGTATTGGCATGCCAGACACCATTCATTTCATTTGCTACTGTGAATGGTACAGCATGAAAAAATCAGGCATATGGAGTAAATGTGATGCTTATGGAAGTTTTTCAGCTTGCTGGGTCTCACCGTTCACTGTGTTACAGGGAGATTGTGGATATTCATGAGAAGGAGAATGCTCTGGATATTGTGACCGAGGACAGAATTTACCACATTGTGGCAGAGTCACCAGAAGATGCCAGGTACAAGAGGGAATTTATTATCCATCTTCATTCATTACTGGGTTTCTCCCATGCTGCTCCTGCAATGAATCTCAACTCTGCCCTAGAAAGTCCATTAACTTTCCTCTGCTGGGATGAGAAGGGATTCGTTTCTGAGCTTCATTACATACTTCTCTAACAACAAATATCATCTGTGGACTCCCCATCCCCAGAAATGAGACGGAAATTTAGTCTGTGTTCATGTAGTCATGGGACTTCCTTCCTTCTGCCCACTGTTCCACCACTGCTCTCTTTCTTGAGAGTATACATTACCTTTTGCTTCTGTAATATGGCCTAAGTTAAGTAAGACTTTGATAAGAACAGTTTTTCATGCAACACTTATTATAACTGGAACGTCTATTAGCTGAAATCCAAGGTGAACAATGCCAGCCATTCATGGTTTCTGTAAATGACTGAGGCAACCTGCAGAGGGAATTTGTTTTACCCAGGAGTCGGCGTGAAAGCTGTAGTTTATCAGAGTCTGCAGAGTCATCTGATAAAACCTCAGCAATGTAAACCCAGAGAATGACTCATATCCTTCCCTTCTGGCACCCTGGCCAGATGGCAGAAATAAGTATTAAATGTCAGCCCCTGGCCTCACCATAGCAGCATCCATTCCAAGGAAGAGGAAAGCACCTGCACTAGAAATGGCAAACCATTGCCGTTTTAGTGCTTCTGTTAGTGACACCTCTACAAAACCCAGATGCTTCTTATCTGAAATTTAGAGTGGGATGAGCTCTCTGCTGGTTCTCCAGGACTGATTCACTCTCAAGCCTTGTGTCTGGAACAAGAATCCCTGTCACAGCCAAGTAACTTCATATCCTTCCCTTTCCATTAAATCATAAAATTGACCAGTTGGAAACGGTCTGATTTTAGAGTTTATACACAGGTCAGTTAAGGGAGCTAGTCCAAGAAGGTTTCTGGGAGTTGAGGCAGATCAGAACTCTTTTCTGGAATGAGTCCCAACCCATCTTGCCTTCTCATTGCTGAAACCTCTCCCAAGTCCACTGACAGCTGTGTATTATATAACTCACTTCTGCTGCCTCATACTGGCACTGGGGAGCTGGATTTTGCAGGAGCAGTTGCCAAGGGGTTGATGAGGCCAGATATCTGGGAGCATATGTAGATATTCCAGGGATAAATGGACAGTTGGGAAAAAGTTGAGCTTCCCATCAGCGTCAGAGGACTGAGGTGCTTTTGGAGAGTTGTAGGAAAGAAGTGAGTGAAATAATTCTTCCATTGGATGGTGGGTTTCTGTTTCCTTCTCAATCTGATCATCTTCTGGAGTCTAGTTTCACTGCATAAATCCTAATCTTGGTTTTGTTCTGATTGTCAGTGGTTGGTTTAATGTCCTGAGCCGAGTGCACAGTGCCACAGTCCAACAGCTGAGGGAAATGCAAGATGAACAGGCAAATCCGAAGAATGCTGTGGTGAGTTACTAGTGGACCAGGTTCCTGGCAAGTTGGATGTTTAGAGCCATTATTGTTCAGTCAATCTTGTGCAGGTATTTCCAACTCAGCATTGACATAGTTCCTGAACAGTGTAAGTAAGCTATGCACAGTTACCATGGGCAGAACAGTTAATGATTTACACACAAGCAGACTTCAAAACTGGTTTAAGAAAGGATAGAGCAGGGATGAATCGTTCAGAGACAAGGAATCTTTGGCAGTTTGAGTGGAGCAAAGTGAGTTGCATCATTGATGGTGGTCTTGGTTGGTTTGGGGAGGCCATACAGGGTTTGGAGTACAATAAATACAGGGACAGGAGATTTTTATGAAGAGAATACCAATATATTTTGTTTGTTCTGAGACTGGGAGGTGGAGACGCAGTTTTCCCAGAGCTTCATAATGCTGACTGACCATCACAGCTCCTGTGTGGAGTTCTGCACCACCTTTCTGTCTGCAGAACATATAAGTCTGTCTCATATCCCCCTTCCTCTCTCTCATTGACTTGCTTGTATTAAAGCTGATAGAATTTAGAAGCAAAGCTTTGGTTCTTGATTTTTATGAGGAAGGAAAATGTTTCTGCTTTAAGATGTACATTGTTGATAAATGTCTGTCTCTCCCCCTGTGAAGGGAACCCTGGATGTGGGGCTCATCGACTCTGTCTGTGCCTCAGACAATCCTGACAGGTAGGAATAAGCTGCATTGTAACTACATCATTGCCTTTTGGACTGGTAGCTTTTTGGGGCAGGGCCTGGCTTCAGTTTGTTTTTGCACATGGATGAGCACGTTATCAGCACCAAACTTGTTTTAAATAATAATAAGTTTGCCCCATGGGGTAGCTCAGCCTCCTGCTTTATGCTGCTTCAGTCTATACATTGTTCCAGTTTGGTTTTCTTCATAGCCATGAGGTCTAGAAATATACTTTTTTTTAAATGAAAGTTTGTTTCCCTTTCCATCTCATAGGTGGAAACAGCTTAGTCTGAATGTCAAGATTAGATGACTTTGTAAAAGATTCTCGCTCATTCAACCAGAACTTATGGGTTCGATGCAGCTATCATTTGATGGAATTCTGTGGCCTGTGAGAAGTCAGACTTGAGTGTCATAATGGTCTCTTCTTGCCTTAAAATCTGTGAATCTATTAATGTAACCTGTTTTGGGAAGTGAAGGTTGAAACACTGTGTGTGTGACATCTCTGCCCCACTGAATTAAATTCTCCTTAACTCAAAGCATTTCAAGCAAAGATAAACAAATGGGGAAAAAGAGGAAAAGTGAGGAATAATCAAAACAAATCTACAGGGTTCAGTTGCACACTCTACGTGGTGCTCCGTGTAGGGTAGAGCAGCTGTATCACCCTTGGAGGGGCACTGGGACAGATGGTGCCTCTTATGGGACTATTCAGTGCACACAGGGGCGGGGGCACATGTTAAGATGACAGGGTGTTTTCCCTAGTATGCGTGCCCCACTTCGCAGGCTGGTATATTGAAGGGTGGGGCTATGGCATTGTCCCTTTCTTGCTGAGCTGTTACCAGGCGGGAGCAAGGACTGAGTGGTCCCTGATCGTAGATTCCAAGGCCACAAGGGACCACGCTGATCATCTAGTCTGACCTCCTGCCAAACACAGGTCACAGATTTTCACCCAGTGATTCTTTCATCCATTGCAATTACTCGTGGTTGAGCTGGAGCATAACTTTAAGAAAGACATACAGTTTCAAGTAAAGGCTCCAAGTGGTGGAGAATCTCCTAGATATCTTAGGAAGCTATTCCAGTTAATAATTACCCTCACTATTAAAACACTGCATCTTCATTCCAGTTTGACTTTTTCTAAATTCGACTGCCAGCTAATGGATCTCGTTATGCCTCAGTCAGTCTGATAAATGAAAGAGTCTTCCATTATCTGATACCTTCTTCCTGTGTAGGTACTCACAGGAATGGTTGTTGTGCCCTGTCCTTATGTGGGCCACATGATATAGGGAATCTCCATTTGCACTTCCCCACCAGAGAGGAATGATGATCCAGTGGTTAGAGCATTTAGCCTGGCCTGTCGGAGACACAGGTTCAATTCTGGCTCTTCCACAAACATCCTATAAGGTACTGGATGCTCAGTGCCTCAATTTCCCATCTGTAAAATGGGGATGATAGTGAGGCAACTACCTAGAATGTCTCTGAAGAATCACCTGGGGATGATTGGCCAGGATAGGCAGGGATGGTGTCCCTGGTCTCTATTTGCCAGAAGCTGGGAATGAGCAACAGGGGATGGATCACTTGAAGATTACCTGTTCTGTTCATTCCCTCTGGGGCACTTGGCACTGGCCACTGTCAGAAGACTGGATACTGGGCTAGATGGACCTTTGGTCTGACCCAGTATGGCCATTCTTATGAGAATGGAACAGAAAACTATAGGGGATGCACTTGGGGATTGCTGCTTGCTTTATACCCCAAAGATGCCTAAGATGACAAGCAATTGTCAGTGGTGAGTCTGTGTTAAGAAGAATGGACAGAGGCTTTAGAAAGGGACACAAGGACAACAGGAGCTAGGATGTAAAATGTTACTGCAAGATTGGATGGGATTCTGAAATCACCTGGCAAATCTCTGCTGTTGAAGACACACATTGAAACCAGTGTTACAGCATCATGTGGGACTACACAGATTGTTGAAGACTTCAGAGATCTTGGAAGGGAGCTGAAGAAGAAGAAAGACCAATCTTCTCAGAGGTCCTGCCAGTCCTACGAGCAAGAAAAGGTAGAAAATACTGGTGGTGAATCACTGGCTATGTGACTGGCGTGAAGTTGAAGTTTTGATGACGTGGAACGTTGGGCCACATTCCAGTGGGAGATGAGTCTATATGAATGGGATGCCCTGCATCTTATGGATAGGAAAGCTTATCATCTGGGGTGGAGACTAGCAGGAGCAGCCAGAACAGCGTTAATTAACGATGCAAGTGGAGGGTGTAAAGGGCAAAGGCACTACAGACTCAAACTCAAGGTTTAGAGAGGGAGTGTGAGAGCAAGAAATACCTAACAAATATACTCTAAGCTTAGGACAATAACCTGCCCCACCAAAGAACACAAATACACTCCCACAATAGTGAACCTGACACTCCCACATCCCAGTTGACTGTCTTAACCCCCAGGCTATAGGGTCAGTTTCAGTGAGGTAGTTTTGCACATGCCTATTTGTGGAAACTTAGGCACCTTGGGAATTTAGGTGTCTACAGAGTTAAGTGGCAGCTGAGCTGGTTCTGAGGATCTCAGTGGCACTTAAATATTGTACATAGGCACCTAAAGTGGTGAGTTAATACTGCATCCACTTCTTACGTCCAAATTTTTAAAAGGATGCAGAAAAATTGGAGAGGGTGCAGAAAAGAGCTACAGAAATCCTTTTGAGGGCTGGAGTACAAGGTTCTAAAGGATTCTTTGACTTATTGGAGAAAACCAAAAGAATCAATGGCTGGAATCTGAAGCCTGACAAATTCAAATTAGGAATAAGGCACACATTTTTAACAGTGAAGGTAATAAACAATTGGAACAAACAGCCAAGGGAAGTGGTGGGTCCCATTTTCCATCTGTGATGTCTTCAGGGTGGATGCATTTCTGGAAGATATGCTTTAGTCAAACACAAGTTGATGGGCTCCATACAGAGAGAATTGGGTGAAATCCGATGGTCTGGATTGTAAATGAGATCAGAGTAGATCGGAGTTCTCAAACTTGATTGCACCGCAACCCCCTTCTGACAATAAACATTATTACATGATCCCAGAAGTGGGGACTGAAGCTTGAACCAGCCCGAACCTCGCCACCCTGTGTTAAAATTACTTTGGCTGCAAGATCTTAATCTTGTAGATTTAGCAAAAACAGCCTTGCTAAAAAGAAGACATTAAGATCAGGAATGTTATTCCTTGCTTGAACATAAGAACGGCCCTGCTGGGTCAGATCAAAGGTCCATCTAGCCCAGTATTCTGTCTTCCGACAGTGGCCAGTGCCAGATGCCCCGGGGGGAATGAATAGAACAGGCAATCATCAAGTGATCCATCCCGTCGCTCATTCCCAGCTTCTGGCAAACAGAGGCTAGGGACACCATTCCTGCCCATCCTGGCTAGACCTATCTTCCATGAATTTATCTAGTTTTTTTTTTTAACCCTGTTATATTGATGTAATTGTAATATGGCTGGTCACTCCATCCATCTTCTTGGTTCAAAATCTGTTCAATATTGGATTTGTGAACCATATACCAAAATTTTAACCAAGTTATTATGCTACCGGCATAATATCCTCCAATAATTAATGATATGAACAATAACAATACATGAAAAGTTCCATGACAGTATGTGATCACTAATATTTCAATAGATCAGTTATTCTCAAGCCGAGGTTCACAGAACATTAGTAATCCACCAACTCTTCCTAATGATAGAGCCTATTAGTCACTTGGGCCCAGACCCACATAGGGACTCATGCTTTGTGGAGCACAGTGTTCCTTCTGTGATTTTCTTGGCACCTATAGTTAGGTGCTGTGATGCTCAGTGTCGTGAAGCCTGAGTTAGGTACCTAGGCTCCTGTATGATGAATGGGGAGAGAGAGAGGCGCCTTAAACTGCGAACCACAAAGTCAGCACCCTAGGTAGGGAGCCACCTAAGCTAGCCAGTGCTAAGTCCCTCCCCATCTCAGAGACAGGCACCTATCTCTTCTTGTGATCCACAAACGGGGGGGAGGGGGCCAAGAGGCATTTGGCCACCTAAGTCACATGTGGGGCCAGAAACAAAACACCTGGAGGGCAGGAGGGGAAAGGCAGACCTCCTTTAGACCAGTGGTTAGGGTATTCACTCAGGATGTGGGAGACCTTCAGTTCATAGTCCCCCTTCTGAATAGGGCTCTGCCATCCCTCAGATGAGTGCCCTAACCAATAGACTAACGGTTCAGTCTAACTCTTTCTCTAGCCCAGTTAATATTTAATTAGTCAATTATTTGAAGTGGAACAACTTCAGTAGGATTGTGTGAGGGAGACTCACATCAGAATATCCCATAGCCTAGTGGTTAGGGCAGTCACTTGAGAAGTTGCAGACTCTTGTTCAAATCCCTTCTCCCCCTCAGGTGGAGGGGGATTTGAGCTGGGAGTCTCTGACATCCTGGGTCAGTATTCTAACCACAAGACTAAAAGTTGTGAGGGAGCTCTGCCTCCTCAGTTGTTCTGTGTGAACTCTCCTAAATGGCCCAACCTGGCAGGTGGCATCTGACCATGCCTACCAGACTGTGCTCCTGCATGTCACTTAGGCGGACGAATGCCTGTCTTCCCCAGTTTGTGAATCGTCCTGGGGCCTAGGCAGGAGATTGGCCCCTGGGGACCTAGAGCGAGGCTGCAATGCACATGTTCATAGGCAGAAACATAGGTGCTGAGCAACTTTAGGCACCTACAGGGTTAGGCGGCAACTGAGCAGGAGTTTAGTGGATCGCAGCAGTGCCTAAAAAGAGGTGCCGAAATATCTTTGTGGTTCACGGCCTTGGAACCCAAGTTAAATAAAAACTTACACTTTTGAAAGCTTTATTAGAAGACAGACATTTTCAGCAGAAAAAGCCCAAATTAACAAGTAGATGCTCTAGCCTGAGGAAGGCCTCCCCAACATCATAAACTAAACTCTACTCTTACCGCTCCCTAACAAAAGCAAGAAGGGTCCTATTAAAACACAGGACAGTTCTGTAGTTCATACATTGTGCTATGAAACCAACCAGAATACAAAACAGGGAGCATTTCACATTTCATTCAGTTGAAAGTGTACACTGTCAGCTACAAAAACAATGGGCTTATCCTACTTAAGTTTCTTATTGCATTACTTTGCTTTAAAGTATTTTTTTCTCCTGCAAGCTGCAGGGGCTTTCACAGTACAGTTATGGAATTTTTGTATTTTAAGAGATTCTTAGCTGGGTATTAAGGTGGAAAGTTTTAGACATTACTTCAGCTAGGCTCTTTATTCTGAAGACGTGTAGAGTAATACTTGGGTCTGGTCTTACACTACAGACCTATATCGGTATAACTACGTCACTCGGGTGGATTAATTCGGTTTAGAGCATCTTTGATAAAACGCTACAGTGGTACAGCTGCGCCCATGCAGCATTTTGAGTGTAGACTTGCCCGTAGTCTCTATCCCATTGTAATCCCAGGTGCAAAGTGAGGTGGCTGGCTAGAGATGTAGGACTGGAACTTCTGCTTCCTAAGTCTGGCTTGACTCTCTTCTGCTCCACAGCACTGTGTCTCAGATACAGAGGCTCCCCTCCCCCACCACCCCCAGATTCAGTTCTGACTCCTTAGAAATTAGTGAATGCTCTCAATTAGAGGCCATGCTCCTCTTGACCCGTTGCTCACAAACAAGGAAGAATTGGTAGGGGAAGTAGAAGTAGAAGTGGGAGGCAACCTGGGCAGCAGTGACCATGAAATAGTCGAGTTCAGGATACTGACAAAAGGAAGAAAGGAGAGCAGCAGAATATGGACCCTGGACTTCAGAAAAGCAGACTTTGACTTCCTCAGGGAACTGATAGGCAGGATCCCCTGGGAGGCTAATATGAGGGGGAAAGGAGTCCAGGAGAACTGGCTGTATTTTAAAGAAGTGGGCGCAGGAACAAACCATCCCGATGTGCAGAAAGAATAGCAAATATGGCAGGCAACCAGCTTGGCTTAACAGAGAAATCTTCGGTGAGGTTAAACACAAAAAGGAAGCTTACAAGAAGTGGAAACTTGGACAGATGACTAGGGAAGAGTATAAAAATATTGCTCAGGCATGCAGGGGTGTAATCAGGAAGGCCAAAGCACAATTGGAGTTGCAGCTAGCAAGAGATGTGAAGGGTAACTAGAAGGGTTTCTACAGGTATGTTAGCAACAAGAAGGTGGTCAGGGAAAGTGTGGGACCCTTATTGAATAGGGGAGGCAACCTAGTGACAGATGATGTGGAAAAAGCTGAAGTAAGTACTCAATGCTTTTTTTTTTTTTTTTTTTTTTGCCTTGGTCTTCACAGACAAGGTCAGCTCCCAGACTGCTGCACTGGGCAGCACAGTATGGGGAGGAGGTGAGCAACCTCAGTGATGAAAGAACAGGTTAAGGACTATTTAGAAAAGCTGGACATGCACAAGTCCATGGGACCGGATCTAATGCATTCAAGGGTGCTGAGGGAGTTGGCTGATGTGAATTGCAGAGCCATTGGCCTTTTTCTTTGAAAACTCGTGGCAACTGGGGGAGGTCACGGACAATTGGAAAAAGGCAAATATAGTGCCCAAAAAAGGAAAGGAGAATCTGGGGAACTACAGATCGGTCAGCTTCACCTCAGTCCCTGGAAAAATCATGGAGCAGATCGTCAAGGAATCCATTTTAAAGCACTTGGAGGACAGGAAAGTGATCAGGAACAATCAACATGGATTCACCAAGGGCAAGTCATGTCTGACCAACCTGATCGCCTTCTATGATGAGATAACTGGCTCTGTGGATATGGGGAAAGTGGTGGACATGATATATCTTGACTTTAGCAAAGCTTTTGATACGGTCTCCCACATTATTCTTGCCAGCAAGTTAAAGTAGTATGGATTGGATGAATGGACCATAAGGTGGATAGAAAGCTGGCTAGACAGGTAGTGATCAACGGCTCGATGTCTAGTTGGCAGCCGGTATCAAGTGGAGTGCCCCAGGAGGTCTGTTCTGGGGCCGGTTTTGTTCAACATCTTCATTAATGATCTGAATGATGGGATGGATTGCACCCTCAGCAAGTTTGCAGATGACACAAAGCTGGGGGGAGAGGTAGATACACTGGACAGTAGGGATAGGGTCCAGAGTGACCTAGACAAATTGGAGAATTGGGCAAAAAGAAATCTGATGAGATTCAACAAGGACAAGTGCAGAGTCCTGCATTTAGGACGGAAGAATCCCAGGCACTGCTACAGGTTGAGGACTGACTGGTTACGCGGCAGTTCTTCAGAAAAGGACCTGGGGATTACAGTGGACAAGAAGCTGGATATGAGTCAGCAGTGTGCCCTTGTTGCCAAGAAGACTAACAGCATATTGGGCTGCATTAGTAGGAGCATTGCCAGCAGATTGAGGGAAGTGATTATTCCCATCTATTTGGTACTGGTGAGGCCACATCTGGAGTATTGTGTCCAGTTTGGGGCTTCCCACTACAGAAAGGATGTGGACAAATTGGAGGGAGTCCAGCGGAGGCAATGAAAATGTTTAGGGGGCTGGTGCAGACGAGAAGAGTATGGGGGGGATTTGATAGCAGTCTTCAACTACCTGAAGTGGGGTTCCAAAGAGGATGGAGCTCGGCTGTTCTCAGTGGTGGCAGATGACAGAACAAGCAGCAATTGTGTCAAGTTCCAGTTGGGGTGGTCCTGCTTTGAGCAGGGGATAGGTCTAGATGACCTCCTGAGGTCTCTTCCGACCCTAATCTTCTATGATTCTATAATTGTCCTTAACAGTACTCTCAGAGGTAGATCCCTGCTGGTGCAAATTGACATCGTTCCATTGACTTCATCGGAGCTATGACAATTTACAGCAGCTGAAGATCTGCCACCTAAGATGCCTTTCTTTGTCCTAGGAGGAATTCTGTCTCTCTCACTAAAGTACTGAGGGATTGGTCCTCAGCGTCTGTTGAACCAAGCAGTGGGACTTGAGGGAGGATGACAGGAGTCCATGAGAGGCATCTTTATGCTATTATGATTGGTGTGTGCTACAGATCACATGCCTGCTGTCTGAATACACTCCTCCCCCCAATTTGTAATCCAGTCTGGGGGGGTCTTTCCCCTGTTTAAATGTTCCCCCAACTCTCCATAGTATGTTTTCCATAGGTCTGACTGGCATTGCTTATGCTGAGGCAGAGGGGCTGATGGTTAAAGGTGAAGGCTCAGGCTATGGCTATGCAGGCACTTTGGCAGAGGGGCTGATGGTTGAAGAGATGTGCTCTGTCTCAATGGTGCTTTTGCTCCAGACATAGATCTGATACGACCAGTTTTAATTCTCATGTTTTCTGGCAGGCCAAATTCCTTTGTGATCATCACAGCAAATCGAGTGATTCACTGTAACAGCGACACCCCAGAGGAGATGCATCACTGGATCTCGCTCCTACAGAAACCCAAAGGCGAATCCAAGATTGATGGTCAGGAGTTTCTTGTGAGAGGTAAAAGGAAACATGTACTGTAACTTTATTCTGCACACAAACTCAAAGAGCACATCATCTACATGTCACAAAAATGGAAATCCAAATAGCGTTGGATATGTCACTCACATAGATGGAGGTGTCTAGTGGGACCCACAGTGTTTGGTGGTATGCTAGTTCTGGTCTTATCTAGCCCCTTCATTAATGGACTGGAAGGGAGAGTAAACAGCATGTTCTCTTCTGAAAATTGCCTGTGTAGATTCTCATCATTATGCTGTGTGAGCCCTAGACCCACCCTCGCCGCTGTTTTGTGATCTGCCTGAGTGGGAACCTGGCCTCTTCCATAGCTGATGGACTGGTCATTGCTGTCCCTAACGGTGGAGAACCATATTTATCTTAGATGTTGTCAGCCTTTGAGAATTATTGAACCTTCATTTCTCTTGAGCTTGATTAGGACTTTGTGATGAAGGGTTATAAGTGGGAAGGTATACATGAGCCATCTGCCCAAGGGGAAAGAGAAGGCATGTCTCACAAGGGTGATCTCTTTTTGATGCCTTGTGTAGCACAGGTCGCTTGCCTGGAAGAAGAGGAAGACATATCACAGACAGGCTAAGTCTATTCGTAATGGGCTCGCACATTGTCCCTGGATCAGATTGTTCTCAAGAGGGTAATAAAGTAGATGAATTGGTTCTCACCCCCATGTGTGCTGCCGTACCCCATGGCTTGAAATGGTTTCCATTATATACAGGGTTTACAGTTTGGTTCAATGGCTCTCAGCACTTCCACTGTAAAAATTGTTCCAGCGCCCCTGCTAACCCACCACGTGCTCCATGTCCAGCAGTCTGTACTGTGGTGCATTCCCCCTCTTCCTGCTGGTGGGAGGCAGAACTAAGATTGACAGCCAGCCTGGGGCCAAGACTGCCCCTTGGTGGAGAACCTCCAAAGTTCTCTGCCTTCACTCCTACGCAGACAGCAGACCAGGGATCTCCTTATTGTAGCAGAGTCTTTAGGAATAAGATTTCTTAAAATTCTGAATTTCACTAAATGGAGACTCCAAAACCAAACTAAATATATTCTTTTAAAACAAAGGTGCTCTCTACTGGCCAGGAAATTTTGAGCCTGGCTTGCCCTTCGTGAGGGCAGGATTACAGCAGAATCAGACCTGTTTTCCCCTTCTCTCTTGGCCCATCACAAATAAAGAGAACTGCAAATGCCCCCCAAGGCTTACTCCTTCCTTTTCAAGAGTATTGCGAATGGACTGAGAGAGTCTGGTTGGTGACCCCTCAGAGGGCAACCCAGAGCCATGAGCATGGTTCAGTTCCCCTGCAGTCTTCTAAC
Organism: Trachemys scripta elegans; assembly: GCF_013100865.1. Taxonomy (NCBI): domain Eukaryota; kingdom Metazoa; phylum Chordata; order Testudines; family Emydidae; genus Trachemys; species Trachemys scripta. The sequence goes on from NC_048308.1 coordinate 75,855,014, forward strand.
CCCCTCATCCGCATTAGGGCCTGCTCCATGTTGAGCCATGGAATTGGGCTGCAGAGTCCCTCCCCCACACTATGTGGCATGCAAAAAGTGCTGTAGCTCCATCCCATAATGGTGCCTGAACTTCCTGTGGAAAAAGCAGCCACTATTGCTGCTGCCAGTGACACAGCATCCTCTCCTCTGACTTGCCAAATGAGGATTTCAGCTCTATCCGACCTTTCAGCCCTGGTGCAGCCAATGTGGAGGTAAATGACCACCTAGCATCTCTTCCACTAGTACATTCCTTGGAATCCTTAACTCCCTCAGCTTCAGGGGTGTCTCCTGAAGTGGCTGTACTTTATTCTGGGCAGAAAGGTGGGCTATGTAAGCATAGAGTCTTCTCCTACCAAAGAAATAGAGAAAAATCCCTCTCTCACGCTCTAAAATTCTGCCCCCTTGGGGACATGTTCATCAGGACCCTTCTTCTGAAGGTCCCTCCACTTCAGGAACAGGGTGGTGACCTGCCCCATGTTCTCTTCTAAAACATCTGTTCGAAGGACAGAATCCAGTGGCTAATCCCCACAGAGATAAAAGAAAGATCAGTTAAAAAAAAAAAGACATGCAGGTTCAAAGAGTCCTCAGTTCAGACTCTTATCACAAGTCCTTTGCGCTAAGTGAGGAGGCAGGTGCTCCTGCAGGGATTGTTGGACTCAGAAAAAAGGGAAAGTCGAAGAAGAAGAACGCTTCTCAGTCCTCCTCTTAGTCTTCTCCACTGGGGAGGAGTCTGAAGAGCCATAGGCTAAAAAAATCTGAGATATAGGAACAAGGAGAAGTAAAATTTTTCCTCCTCCTCATCCAGTTTGATTTCCTTGGAGGAGGGGGAATTATCTATCTCAGACCAGGCAGCACTAGAGGAGGATTTTTGAGACTCTTTTCCCTCCTCAAATAATTAATTGTATGTTATGGAAGGTGCTAATCACAGTGGAAATGCTCCCTGAAACAGTCCACGAACCACCACTACCCAAAGAAGTCCAAGAAGGCCTCTCAAATACTTTCTAGCTGAAGCAAAGAAAGAATTGTGTTCCACTCCACTTTGATATTTGAAGACACAGTCAAAGCTCGGTGGGAGTTCCCTAGCAAAGCCAACAGACAGATCCAGTAGTTCTGTTTCTTACTGAAAGACAAGAAAAATTGTTACTTTGCCGAAGGTGGATGCAGCAGCCACTGCCTTGGTCAAAGACACTAATCACTTCACAGGGAGACTTTATTATAAGAACCAACAGGCCAAAAAACAAAGCATCTCTTAGAAAAAACTCTGAGACCTCAGGCCTGCTGGACTCTTCAGTAGCCTTTTGTTTTGTCAGGGCTACTCTAGCCTTGATCGATGGTATAATGCAATTAAGCCTGGTTCGAGATGAAAAAAATGAAAGCAAGTTTGAACAAGTTCTCGCTAGCAGCTTCGTTTGTTGTAGATGCTTCATTGGATTCCCTTAGATTTGTGGTTTTCTTCATGGACTCTAAAGTGGTAGTACGAAGATACTTCTGGATCCACCTTTGGAAAGCATATATGCAAGCAATACACCTTATGACGTCAGCCAAGTACTCAGAGCAAGCTGTTTGGTGAGGACATGGACAAAGTGGTAGCAAGTGAGAAGAAATCTCCTCTATTTCATCGAACTAAGACGAGCTATAGACCTTCCATTCATTATGCCATCCTCTTTTCTTGGTTATCAGCCCACAAGAAACCCAAAGAGAGACTGGAAGAGGTAGATGGTCCCATTTCACTGAGTCTGGAAGCATTACATGAGGCTTTTCTTTAAGATCATCAAAGAAACAACCATCTGCCTGACATATAGTGTCCCATATCTGAGAAGGCCTCTTATTTGGGGGGAAGCTTCAAGTGGGAAACATCTATTTTAGACACAAAGGTACTAGAGACAACTCTATGGTGTTGTGCCATTGAGCCGACCCAATCCCCCAGAGGCAAGTTCATAGTCTCTACCAGATCAAAGAACCCAATCAGACACCAAACAGTGAAAGAAGCAGACAGACTTCTTCTCTGAATCAGAGCCATGGAGCAGTACAAACAAAACAGAGACTTTGTGGAATGTATGCCAATGTTTTGAGATCTCCAGTGGAGAATGGGAACTTGAGCCATCTTAGATCTCAGGGCACTGAAAAAATCCATCAGGTCTCTGAAATTTCACATGAAAAATATGAAGTCTTGGTCTATGTAATACAGGAGGTCAGACTAGGTAATTCCAGAAGAGGCCACTAGATTAAAATCTATTCTATCACTGAGGCTCTTATCACCCTATGATTTAATGAGTTCAATAGACCTCAAAGAGGCCTGTTTTCTTCTTCTAATCACAGAGAGCTACCAAAAATTTCTGTTCTTGTTACAGCAGAAAGCATTTTCGCTACAGGGCTCTCCCTTTTGAGCTAGAAACTCCCCTGCAAGTATTCACAAAGAGCCTGGTGGTTTTAGTGGCCACGATGAGAGAACTGGGGAGGAAACACATATATCCCTACTTGGACGATCTCCTCATCAGGTCCTCGTCCTATCTGACAGACATTCAGGGTCTAGAGGAGACAGCAACCTACTAACAGGATCATGGGTTTCTGATGAACATAGAGAGTAAAGTCACCTCCAACCATCTCAGTGACTGCTGCACTTAGGAGTTATCCTGGGCACCAAGACAGACAGGGAGTTCGTGTTAGACAAAAGACAACAGCAAATCCTGTTCTTAATCCACCAAATATCATCTGGTCATCGGACATCAGTAAAACTCCTGGCAAAACTCCTCAGCCTGTTAGTTTCATGTGTGTACACTCTACAATGGGCTAGATTTCAGATGAAGATGCTCCAAAAATATCTCCTGCCATATAGGGAAGAAATTGCAACCAATCAGAATCTGAGTCCCTGTTCCAAGCTCAGTCACTTCCTCCTTTGAGATTCTAATAGAGTATCCAGTGTCAAAGCTGGTGACTCTTGATCACCACTAATGCCAGCTGTCACAGATGGTAAGCACACCTCTACTGCTCAGGGGATTTGGTAAAATTTGGAGAAGCAGAGGAGTATAAACTGGCTAGAACTAAGGGTCATTAAACTAGCCCTTCTCCTCCACTAGCATCACATACTTATCCACACAGATAACATCACTAGAGTGGCATACATCAACCCAAAAGAGAGGAATGAAATTTTCCTCCCTCCACAAGGGCACATGGACAGAGCAGCATCTTCTCTTAAAAAACAAAACAAAACAAACCTTGTATTAGGACAGAAGAGACAGCAGATATACAAAATAGATCTTTTACAAAACAAAAAAAAGAAGTTGTTGATAGGAATAAATTTTAATTAGAAGTAGGGCTGTCAAACGATTAAAAATTAATTATGATTAATCATAGTTTTAATCACACTGTTAAACAAAATAGAATACCATTTGTTTAAATGTTTTTGGATGTTTTCTACATTTTCAAATATATTGATTTCACTTACAACACAGAATACAAAGTGTACAGTGCTCACTTTATATTTACAAATATTTGCACAGTAAAAAAAATAAAAGAAATAGTATTTTTCAATTCATCTCATACAAGTACAGTTATGCAATCTCTATTGTGAAAGTGCAACTTACAAATGTAGATTTTTTTTGTTACGTAACTGCACTCAAAAACAAAACAATGTAAAACTTTAGAGCCTACAAGTCCACTCAGTCCTACTTCTTGTTCAGCCAATCGCTAAGACAAACAAGTTTGTTTACATTTGCGGGAGATAATGCTGCCAGCTTCTTATTTACAATGTCCCTGAAAGTGAGAACAGGCTTTCGCATGGCCCTGTTGTAGCCAGCATTGCATGGTATTTATGTGTCAGATATGCTAAACATTTGTATGTCCCTTTATGCTATGACCACCATTCCAGAGGACATGCTTCCATGCTGATGACTGGGTCTGCTCAATAACGATCCAAAGCAGAGCAGACCGATGCATGTTCATTTTCATCATCTGAGTCAGATGCCACCAACAGAAAGTTGATTTTTTTTTTATGGTTTTAAATGGATTAAAAACTAACTGATAGATACAAATAAAAATGTAATTGTTAATTGAGAATCATCAACAAGTGCTGGTGTTTCTAGTGGGATCCCACAGGATTGGTTCTAACCATGTTCAGGAGAAACCAAAGGTTTGGTAATTCTAATAGGCTGATATTAGCCAATCCCATCACACTGAGAGCCTGACATCGCTTGGGCACTTCCTTACATCACAAGCAGGTTTCCCACTATGAGCTGGGGTTGCTCGGGGGAAGATAGGAACAGAGATGAGGTTTTCCTAATCAGCTGTTCCAGGGCTCTTGAGAGAAAGGGAATATGCCTCCTGTAATGCTGAGTAACCATAGTTTGTGGTGAGGTTTATAACAGAGCCACAGCAGTATGATGTGTGTAACACCTGGCACTGGCCTTTCAGTGGGACCATGAATTGTATATGGTCTGTTCAGTCCCCGGTTAGGATACAGGAGATTGTGACTTTCAAGCAAATTCTCACATGTCAAGAGGTGAGGTGTGCTGAAATAAGAGGACTCTTGGTGATGGGGAGGCAAGGGGGAAATTATTCTCACTGAGCAGCAGGGAACAGATTCATCCAGTTGTGGCTCAGGCTATAACAGCTCATCAGAGGAAGGGACATGTCAGTTTATTACCAGTAGTGCCCATAGTGTGCTCAGTGAGATGGATCCTTCTAGAGAGAGATTAACTAGATCATGGCGGGTACTGCTATCTTGAGTAGAAGGGAAGCTGGAGGGCCCACCAGATGCCATTTAGGAGGAGCTGGAGATCTGGGCACATCTAGCAGAGGATGGAGAACTGAAGGGTTCCACCAGCAGGAGAGGGGCAAACATCCCATCAGTGACTCTCTCCAATAACTTAAAGGTTATTGTGCCTCTTTCCCATTAGGCTGGCTTCATAAGGAAGTTCAAAGCAGCAACAAGACATCCTCTCTGAAGGTGAAGAAACGCTGGTTTGTGCTGACAAACACCGCCCTTGATTACTACAAATCTTCGGAACGCACAGCCACCAAACTTGGCACGCTTGTTCTCAATAGCCTCTGCTCTGTGGTCCAGGCTGATGAGAGAGTCTTTAAAGAAACTGGTAAGAGAGACAAACAAAAAGGAAATTCATTTTTCAAGAACAGCCTTCCCATCTGTGACTGACCAAGGGAGGGAGGTTTCAGGATATGATACAGACAGAATGATGGAGAGTTATAGTGAGAAGTGCTATGTGCCTGTATTTGGGCTGCTGTGTCCAATTGTTGATACTTCACCATATGAAAACTACTAAGAGGTTTGAAAAGGTCAAGGGAAGGATGAAGGTTGTCTGTCATCACCCCTGCATGTGACCACCTAACAAATTATCAGTTAGACAGTAATTTAAAGTTGTTCAGTTACAGTCCCTCCAACACATTACCAAAAATCAAGGAGAAACTGTAGTTTAGGCAAGCCCAATCTATACACTTCAACATACCACCAACATACCTCCCTTCAGAACAAATTCCCTGGCACTCGCAATTTGGATTTATCCCAATCCACACATGCAGTTCCTCTAAATCACACTCAAATGCACAAACTTAACTAACAATAGCCAGATTCGCATATGTTCCCTACTGACATTTGTCCACTCATAAAGTCTATTATTATTTGCATTACTGTAGCACCTGGGGTCCTAAGTATAGACCAGGGACCCCATTGTGTTAAACATTGTACAAACATAGAACAAAAAAGATGGACCCTACATGCTCAAAGTTGCAAGTGCTAGGCTCTGCTCCAGGGACAGCATCTCCATCTAGTGCAACGGTTCTCAACAGTGGATTTGTGGCCCCCTGGGAGTCTGCAAGCCAGTTTCAGGGAGTCCACAATCCCCATCGCCCCATGGGGTAGAAGCCCCAAGCCCATGGGCAGAGATGGGGGAAGGCACAGGGGAGTCGTTATCCCCCCAAACCTGCCCCCAGGACTGCCACTCTCTGGTTAGGATACACACGCCCCTTACCCGCACCCAAGTTGGAGGAGCCGTACAGTGCAGGGCGGCTGCTGCTCTGGCTGGTGCATGGAGCAGGCAGCTGTGTTGCTCCTCTGTCTCCTGCTGCTGCTGCCGCCTAGGGCTATGGCTGCTGCTCAGCTCCCTGCCCCATTTTGGGATCTGGCTCCAGGGCCGGCAGAGACTTCAGGGAGCAGCTCCCGCAGGGGCAGCAACCCTCCCATTCCAGAAACATAGCCCCTAGCTACCCCCTCCCTGCACCATGAGCTACCCCACTCCCAGCACACAGCCCCTAGCTAAACCTTCCCTGTATCCTGAGCTACCCCCTGCCCACACACAGCCTCTAGATACCCCCTGCCTGCACGCCACCCTGAGCCCCTCTCTCTGCACCCTGAACTACCCCCTGCCTGCACACAGCCCCTAGCTATCCCTTCCCTGTACCCTGAGCTACCCCCTGCCTGCACACAGCCCCTAGCTGCCTGCACACTGAGCTACACCCCTACCCACACACAGCCTCTAGCTACCCCCTCCCTGCATCCTGAGCTATGCCCTGCCTGCACACAGCCTCTAGATACCCCCTGCCTGCACGCCACTCTGAGCCCTTCTCTCTGCACCCTGAACTACCCCCTGCCTGCACACAGCCCCTAGCTACCCCCTCCCTGCACCCTGAGATATGCCCTGTCTGCACCCAGCCCCTAGCTATCCCTTCCCTGTACCCTGAACTACCCCCTGCCTGCACGCCACTCTGAACCCCTCTCTCTGAACCCTGAGCTACCCCCTCCCTGCACACAGCTCCTAGCTGCCTGCACACTGATCTACACCCCTACCTACACACAGCCCCTAGCTACCCCCTGCCTGCACGACACTCTGAGCCCCTCTCTGCACCCTGAGCTATGCCCTGCCCACACACGGCCCCTAGCTACCCCCTCCCTGCACCCTGAGCTATGCCCTGCCCACACACAGCCCCTAGCTACCCCCTCCCTGCACCCTGAGCTATGCCCTGCCCACACACGGCCCCTAGCTATCCCCTGCCTGCACGCCACTCTGAGCCCCTCTCTCTGCACCCTGAGCTACCCCCTCCCTGCACACAGCCCCTAGCTGCCTGCACACTGATCTACACCCCTACCCACACACAGCCCCAGCTACCCCCTCCCTGCACCCTGAGCTATGCCCTGTCTGCACCCAGCCCCTAGCTATCCCTTCCCTGTATCCTGAGCTACCCCCTGCCCACACACAGCCCCTAGCTACCCCCTACCTGCACACCACCCTGAGCCCCTCTCTCTGCACCCTGAACTACCCCCTGCCTGCACACAGCCCCTAGCTACCTGCACACTGAGCTACACCCCTACCCACACACAGGCCCTGGCTACCCCCTCTCTGCACCCTGAGCTAAGCTCCTAGAATCATAGAATAGAATCATAGAATATCAGGATTGGAAGGAACCTCAGGAGGTCATGTGGTCCAACCCCCTGCTCAAAGCAGGACTAATCCCCAACTAAATCATCCCCAACCAATCCCCTGCCTGCACTCCCTCCCTGGGTCCTGCCGTGCGGAGCTGGCCCGAGGTGCCCCCCTGCAAATAGAAATCAAACTATGCCTGTGCCTGGAGCCCCCAGGTGCCCCCCCCCAGACCCTGGAGTTTTTATAGCATGTTGGGGGGGTTCAGAAAGAAAAAGGTTGAGAACCCCGATCTAATGCATTTTCTCTAGTTGCTGAGCAGAGATCCATCTTACAGACCTAAGCAGGTCCATCGGACCAGGACTTCTTCAGGGGAGGTTTAAAACCTCCCAGGGATATGTACAGGGGAAAGAACATGGGCACCCCTTCCCTGATCACGCCTGCCCCCTATATTGGCACTGCTCCCCTGCAACATCCCACAGCAGTGCTGCCTCTTGTGCCAGTAGAGCTAACAGCAGCACTGTGCGGAGCCCTGAATGCACCAGTGCCCTACTCCTCTGACACTCAAGGCAGACCCACTAGAGGGAGCCCTTGGTGCACTGGTACCTCAGTATACACAGAGTTGGCACCTTGTAGTGCTGCTGCCTTCACTCCCTGGACCATGAGCCAGCAGCACTGAATAGAGACCAGTCTATATGAGCACTGAGATCTTAGAACATAAAAACTGGGCTCTGCCTCTCACTCCAGCCCCCATCTCTTTATCCCCTGGTTTTCTCAAAGGTCTGATTTCTCTCTTCTGGCCCTCTGCTATCCACTTCACCTCCCTGGCACTGCAGGGTTTCTGTGAGGAGTAGATCTTGTGAATGAAAGAGGCAGGCTGGGCAGCTGTGGTGGTTGGGATGGCATGGTGGAGAGATGATGGTCTACGTGGCATGTGCCAGAGGGAGAGCCCTATGCACCATTCTCTTAGTACTTGGTGCAAACTAGGCTCTGCACCTGTGCAGTTTTCTTGGCTTTTCCTTGTAAGGGTAAAATAGGTTTTGATGGTGTGGTAGAGCTCTGACCTTGTCTCAGTGGGTCCCACGCTTCCTGGCGGATTACGCTAGCCTCAGTGGCTCACTGTGACCCTCTGCGTAGCCCTTCTCCCTCTAGAGACCAGGCTCACAGCCTACTGAGTCCTTTTCATCATAAGCCAGCAAGGAAGTTGGTGAGAGAACTCCCAGTCTATGTCCTTACGGGCTTATTCCTGAGCAGTTTAGCCTCCTGTCCTGATAAGGGCCTGTCTTCCCCTCCCAGGAGGTGTTTCTGTAGTGGCGAGTTGGGGGGAACCTGGGCCAGCCCTCTACTCATAGAATCATAGAATATCAGAGTTGGAAGGAGCAACAGAGGGTCCTGTGGCACCTTTGAGACTAACAGAAGTACTGGGAGCATAAGCTTTCGTGGGTAAGAACCTCACTTCTTCAGATACAAGAGAGTTGGAAGGGACTCAAGAGGTCATCTAGTCCAACCCCCTGCTCAAAGCAGGACCAATTCCCAGCTAAATCATCCCAGCCAGGGCTTTGTCAAGCCGGGCCTTAAAAACCTCCAAGGAAGGAGAGTCCACCACCTCCCTAGGTAACGCATTCCAGTGTTTCACCACCCTCCTAGTGAAATAGTTTTTCCTGATATCCAACCTGGACCTCCCCCACTGCAACTTGAGACCATTGCTCCTTGTTCTGTCATCTGCCACCACTGAGAACAGCCGAGCTCCATCCTCTTTGGAACCCCCCTTCAGGTAGTTGAAGGCTGCTATCAAATCCCCCCTCATTTTTCTCTTCTGGAGACTAAACAATCCCAGTTCCCTCAGCCTCTCCTCATAAGTCATGTGCTCCAGACCCCTAATCATTTTTGTTGCCCTCCGCTGGACTCTTTCCAATTTTTCCACATCCTTCTTGTAGTGTGGGGACCAAAACTGGACACAGTATTCCAGGTGAGGCCTCACCAGTGTCGAATAAAGGGGAACGATCACGTTCCTCGATCTGCTGGCAATGCCCCTACTTATACAGCCCAAAATGCCGTTAGCCTTCTTGGTTCCAGCCCAGGAACCCTAATGGTAGCAGCTGTTGGCAGCTGACCTTTCGCTGCCAGAGTTGCTACATTTCCCTGGGCCATTTCCATGCAGCTTTCCCGCTTCTCTCTCTCAACGCCTTCTTCACCCTTACCTTACAGCTCCCTTTCCAGTGGCTTTAGGGTGTCTTCATTACCCAGCCCTTCAGCTACACTTGCTCTCCTCTGGCTCCCTGGCTCTCCTCAGCCTGACTGGAATGAGCCCTTTTATAGTATCAGAGGGGCTTTAATTAGAGTCAGGTGTTCATATTAGCTTAACAGCCTCACCTGACTCTTTGCAGGTTAATTGAAGTCAGGTGTCCACCCTAGCCTGGAGCAGCCCCTGCTCTGGTCAGTCAGGGAACAGAAAGCTGCTTATCCAGTGGCCAGTATAGCTGCCTTCTACTACTCTGCTGTACCCCACTGGCCTGGGTCTATCACAATGAATAGACGAATACTACTTTTTATGTTTAAAAATAAATTTTAGAAAGTGGCCTCTGTCTGTCCTGTGATGGGAATGAATCAGTGTGTGAAGTTTGGAGTTCTTCAAGTGCTTGCTCATGTCCGTTCCATATTAGGTGTGTGTGCTCGCCATATGCACAGGTGCCAGAAGTTTTTCCCTCAGCCGTATCTGTAGGGGACCAGCTCTGGCGCCCCCTGGAGTGGTGCCTGCATGGTGCGGCATAAGGGCCACCGCCAGTTCCCCCCACCTTCAGTTCCTTCTTGCCGCCTGTGACGGTGCTGGAACATCTGCAGCTTCAGCTAGCGTTGTTTCATTCTCCGCTCTTGCGAACTTTGAAAACCTGTAATATAGTTGTATATAGTTAGTAGTTTCTTAGTTACCCTTAGTAGTAGTTCTCAACTCTTCGTTAGTCCCAAACGGGATTCAGCCGGGGACGGGGCATGCCCTGGTCCCCAGGCTTTAAGCTCTGTGACCGCTGCAAACGGCCTGTGCCCGTCAGAGATCCACATACCAGCTGCCTACGGTGCTTAGGCGAAGGGCACATAAGTGACAAGTGCTGTATCTGCAAGTCCTTTAAACCTAGTACGAAGAAGGAGCGCAATATCCATCTGAAAGTTCCTTAGGGAGTCGGCACTCACTCCGGCACCCGAGCAGCTGTCCAATTCCACACTGAGCACTGCGGCCTCCATGCACAGTACTCCGCTGGCGCCGTCCACGAGCCGGCACTGGTCCCCCTCCACGGCTCCGGTCAAGAAGGCAAAAAAGACTGAGGGGAAGATCTCCTATCTCCTGTAAGGGAAAGGAGAGGGCTGGGGGCAAGCCACGACCCGTGCTGGGCAGCTCAATGCCCCCTTTGGAAACTCGGGCCACAGCTCAAGTCGAGCAGTGCAGCCCATCCCATGCTTCGCCTGCAACTCTGGATAGCGGTGCAGGCCCTGGCCAGCTTCAGGTGCCATCATTGCCCGAAGCCCTTCTAGTAGCTCAGGAGATCCTGATGCTCCCGGTGCCGCCTACACCAGCTCCTGCAGTACCCCAGTCTTGGGGAAAACCTGTGTTGGGACCTATATGTATGTCCCCACCTCAGCGGCACCACTCCTCATCGAGGGGGATGTCCCGCCATCACATCATACCTCACTGGTAGATTGGTGCAGACCCTCTGAGGCACACGCCACCCAGCAAGAACTCCCAGACCAGCCCCGACTGTCTCCAAGGGCCCGGTACTGATCACGGGACCGATCAAGAATCAGAGATCGCAGATCACCGGGCCGTCATCGCCCGTCTCCAAGTAGTAGCTCGCCACGCTCAGGAAGATGCGACCGGCCCGCATTAGCTCCTGGTCCCATTCAGTGTCCCGGTACATTCGTGTAGTGTGAGGCATGGATCGCCGGGTGCCCTCCGCAGACCTGCAGAACGCCATTGGTCCCTGAGATCCCAACCAAGACACCCATCTCGCTTGGACAAGTCTGCATTGGGACGCAGTGACCAGCACTGCTCGGACAAGAGCCACTGTGCTGCCCGATCCTGGTCGCCCGGTACCGACCGCTCCATTTATACCTCCGGCACGGAGCGAGGTTCCTATATCATCAGCACCAAAGCCTGTTCCCTGGCCCCAGGCACAGTGGCCGGCACCATGCTACCCGTGGAACCCTTGGGGGTTCACCCAACCCTCCCAGGCTGCCAGGTCAGCGTTGGGAGCCTCAGAGAGGCCAAGGACCTCGGTATCCCATCCCCCTCCGGTGCTCGAGGCTTCGGGGGTTAAGACGCCACAGGTCCAGGAGGACCCAGGGGAGCAAGCTGCTGGACCACCAATGGAAGTGGAGGTTCCCGTGGCACCGGCATCATCCTCATCGTTGCCAGGCTAGGCTATCACTGGGCTCCCTCACCCAGTTTCTCAGGGTGACGCCAAAGCGCACCAGGAGCTTTTGAAGAGGGTTGCTTCCAACGTGGGGCTTCAGGCAGAGGAACAGGAAGAGCCCTCGGACTTCCTGTTTGATGTCCTCGGCTCCTGCCAGGGTGGCTCTACTCCTTTATGAAGGGGTTTCCAGAATCACTAATGCCCTGTGGCAGATCCCCTCTTCCCTGGCCCCTAGCTCTATGAGGGCTGAATGCAGGTACTTTGTGCCAACCAAGGGGCATGAGAACTTATACTCCCACCCTGCCCCCAATTCTCTTGTGGTAGAGGCGGTTAACCACCAAGAGAGGTAGGGACAACCTAGAGCCACTCTCAAAAATAAAGACTCAAGGAGGCTGGATCTCTTTGGAAGTAAGATTTATTCGTCTTCCAGCCTTCAGCTGAGTGTGGCCAACCACCAAGCCCTCCTTGGCCGATATGATTTTAATATGTGGCAAGCCATGACCAAGTTTGAAGAGTTGCTCCCTGAGGATTCCAAGAAGGAGTTCCGGGCGGTACTCGATGAGGGCACGACCGCGGCCAGGGCAGTTCTCCAGGTGGCGTCAGACACCGCTGATGCTGCTGCCCATACCATGGCTTCCGCTATCTCCATGCGGCGAGCCTCTTGGCTGCTCCTCTCTGCGTTGTCCTCTGAGGCTCAGCAGTCTATGCAGGACTTGCCCTTGGACAGCCAAGCTCTGTTTGTGGTGCAAACAGACAGCAAGTTTCATGGCCTCAAGGACTCCTGCACCATCCTGAAAACCCTGGGTCTTTATGTCCCAGCCCCGGCCTGTAAGTGGTTCAAACCGCAGCAGTCTCAGGGCCAGGGGAGTCTGCCTCGACAGAGCCAGCTCCACAAACGAGTCAAGGGCTACAAGCGCCGTCCAAGCCACCCGCCCCCAGTCGGGCTCAACCCATACCAAGAAAGGGGCCAAATGGTCATTTTGAGTGTGCGCCCGAGGGTGACCTACCAGACTGTTCCCTGGATCCATCTGTCCCACTGTTCTCCAACCGCCTTTCCCTTTTCCTCCCTGCTTGGACCGCTATAACCTCCAACTGATGGGTCCTCAGCACAGTGGAGCAGGGTTATACCCTCCAGTTTCTTTCTACCCTCCCTTCCCAGGCCCTCTTCAGGGACCCCTCTCACGAGAGTCTCCTTGTGCAGGAGGTAAAGGGGTTGCTACAGCTGGGTGCGGTGGAAGACGTTCCTCTCGAGTACAGGAACAAGGGGTTCTATTCCCAGTACTTTTTAATCCCAAAGTCAAAGGGCGGTCTACAGCCCATCCTGGACCTGCGAGACCTCAACTAGTACCTAAAGGAGCTAAAGTTCCGCCTGTCTCCCTGGCTTCTATTATCCCCTCCCTGGATTCAGGAGACTGGTATGCCGCCCTTGACTTGAAGGACATATAGTTCCACATAGTGATCTTTCAAAGGCACAGACGCTTCCTCCGGTTTACGGTGGGGCCCCATCACTACCAGTTTGCGGTCCTCCTGTTCACCCTGGTGACAGCACTGAGAGTGTTTGTCATGGAGTGTGGGGGAGTCAGGGCCCTACACCTTTCTTCTTGGGATTCACCATGACTCTCAGCCAGCCAGTAAAACGGAAGGTTTATTAGACAATAGGAATGCAATCTACAGCAGAGCTTGTAGATACAACCAGGATCCCTCAATCAAGTCCTTCTGGGCGGTTCAGGGAGCTTAGACCCCAGCTTTGGGGTTCCCTGCGTTGCACCACCCAGCCCAAACAGGAAACTAAAACCAAAACCCTCCAGCAGCCTTCTCCCCCCTCCCCTTTGCCCTCCTCTGCTTTGTTCAGTCTCCGGGGCAGAAGGTATCACTTCTCCCAACCCCCCTCCTGGCTCAGGTTACAGCTCAGGTAACTGCAAGGGCAGTCCCCCCTCCCCAGTGTAATTCCCCTGCTCCGTCACAGTGTTTACCAAGTGCATGTCGGTAGTGGCTGCTTACCTCAGGCATCGGGGTATCCAGATCTACCTGTACCTTGACGACTGGCTCATCAAGGGCAGCTCTAGGTCTCGAGTCCAAAGGGATGTTGCGGTGCTCCAAGCCATGTGCTGCTCTCTGGGACTACTGGTAAATGACAAAAAGTGGATGTTAGTACCGGTGCAGAGGATAGAGTTCATCGGAACGGTCCTCGACGCAACCTGCACCAGAGCGTTCCTGCTGCTGGAAAGGTTCAACACATTGACAAACCTCATTGTGGAAGTCTCCGCGTTCCCTCTGACTACAGCCAGGGTCTGCCTGTGCCTGCTGGGTCACTTATGTGGTCCACCATGCCAGGCTCCAGATGCTGCCTCTGCAACAATGGCTGGGGATGGTCTATTCCCAGTCCCGGGACCCTCTGGAAAAGATCATTACCATTCCCCAGGTGGTATTTACCTCGCTGCGATGCTGGACTGACCGCAGGACAGTCCTGGAGGGGGTTCCGTTTGACTACCTTCCTCACTCCATTGACTTGGTGTCAGACGCCTTGGACCTTGGCTGGGATGCACATCTTGGTGTCCTCCAGACTCAGGGGATGTGGTCTCCGGAGGAAGCACAGTTGCACGTAAATCTCAAAGAGCTCTGAGCAGTCCAGCTGGCATGCGGAGTCTTCCTGCCCCACCTGTCGGGCAAGATGGTACGAGTCCTGACGGACAACACAGGCTCGATGTTCTACATCACTTGGCAAGGGGGCACGTGCTCGTCGGCTCTCGGTCAAGAGGCACTCCACATCTTTCTTGAAATGCGGTGCCCAGAACTGGACACAATACTCCAAATGAGGCCTAACCAGCGCAGAGTAGAGCGGAAGAATGACTTCTCGTGTCTTGCTCACAACACATCTGTTAATGCATCCCAGAATCATATTTGCTTTTTTTGCAACATCATCACACTGTTGACTCATATTTAGCTTGTGGTCCACTATAACCCCTAGACCTCTTTCTGCCGTACTCCTTCCTAGACAGTCTCTTCCCATTCTGTATGTGTGAAACTGATTGTTCCTTCCTAAGTGGAGCACTTTGCATTTGTCTTTATTAAACTTCATCCTGTTTACCTCAGACCATTTCTCCAATTTGTCCAGATCATTTTGAATTATGACCCTATTCTCCAAAGCAGTTGCAATCCCTCCCAGTTTGGTATCATCTGCAAACTTAATAAGCGTACTTTCTATGCCAATATCTAAGTCGTTGATGAAGATATTGAACAGAGCTGGTCCCAAAACAGACCTTTGCGGAACCCCACTTGTTATACCTTTCCAGCAGGATTGGGACCCATTAATAACTACTCTTTGAGTACGGTTATCCAGCCAGTTATGCACCCACCTTATAGTAGCCCCATCTAAGTTGTATTTGCCTAGTTTATTGATAAGAATATCATGCGAGACCGTATCAAATGCCTTACTAAAGTCTAGGTATACCACATCCCCTGCCTCTCCCTTATCCACAAGGCTCGTTATCCTATCAAAGAAAGCTTTCAGATTGGTTTGACATGATTTGTTCTTCACAAATCCATGCTGGCTATTCCCTATCACCTTACCACCTTCCAAGTGTTTGCAGATGATTTCCTTAATTACTTGCTCCATTATCTTCCCTGGCACAGAAGTTAAACTAACTGGTCTGTAGTTTCCTGGGTTGTTTTTATTTCCCTTTTTATAGATGGGCACTATATTTGC
This sequence comes from Trachemys scripta elegans, assembly GCF_013100865.1. NCBI lineage: Eukaryota > Metazoa > Chordata > Testudines > Emydidae > Trachemys > Trachemys scripta. Next base: position 75,870,523 of record NC_048308.1, read on the forward strand.
CCTTTTCCAGTCTTCTGGAATCTCTCCTGTCTCCCATGATTTTCCAAAGATAATAGCTAGAGGCTCAGATACCTCCTCTATTAGCTCCTTGAGTATTCTGGGATGCATTTCATCAGGCCCTGGTGACTTGCAGGCATCTAACTTTTCTAAGTGATTTTAACTTGTTCTTTTTTTATTTTATCTTCTAAACCTACCCCCTTCCCATTAGCATTCACTATGTTAGGTATTCCTTCAGACTTTTCGGTGAAGACCGAAACAAAGAAGTCATTAAGCATCTCTGCCATTTCCAAGTTTCCTGTTACTGTTTCTCCCTCCTCAATGAGCAGTGGGCCTACCCTGTCCTTGGTCTTCCTCTTGGTTCTAATGAATTGAAAAAAAGGCCGCCTTGTTTCCCTTTATTCCTATAGCTAGTTTGAGCTCATTTTGTGCCTTTGCCTTTCTAATCTTGCCCCTGCATTCCTGTGTTGTTTGCCTATATTCATCCTTTGTAATTTGTCCTAGTTTCCATTTTTTATATGACTCCTTTTTATTTTTCATACTTGCAACCTTGTGTTATGGCTTCCCCCACCTTTATGCCTTGTTAGAGCCAAAGGGTGAAGTGGGGTGGAGGACCCTACCATGAAACAATGTTTGTATTTTGAGGGAGGTGGGGACTGGAATACCCTACCATCACCTGCAGCACAATGTGTTTGTGGGTCGGGAGGAATGGAGGTGGATCAAGACTTGGACTGGGGCTCTCCCTTAAGAAGTGGTTTCCTAGGGAAAAGCTCCTGTCCATACAGTTCATTTTAACCAATTTCATCATGTCATTTGATAAAACTGTCACTTTTTCAGCAATGTATTTCCACGGCCACATTCTGCATGCACATGGAGACAGATAATTCCACTTTCCTATATCTTTGTTTGCCTGTAGGCTACTGGAACATCATAGTCCATGGTCGAAAGCACTCATACAGACTCTACACCAAGCTACTGAATGAAGCCATGCGCTGGGCCTCTGCCATCCAAGGAGTCATTGACATCAAGGTTCCCATAGAAACACCCACACAGCAGCTTATTCGTGACATCAGGGTAGGTAGCATTGAACACTGCAGTCAAAGTTCAGGAGAATATTCCAGATCTGCAGCCAGGGGCGCTGGAAGAAGCAGGGCCATGCCCACCTACTTTTTAACATGGATGTAATTTGGTGGCCAAGGGGCTGCGTTGCCACCCCAGACTGGAAGCCTTGGGCAGGCACGGAGCAGTGCCAGCAGGGGCTGCGCTTCGTGGCGGGGGGCTTTAGCTCCCCCTCACCATGAGGTCTGGTCCCTCTCCATAGCCCTGCCCTGGCTCCTCCTCTTCTAAGGCCCCACCCCCCTGGTCAAGCCAGAAGCCAGAGCTGGGCCATGGTAAAAGCTGCCCAGGGAGCCCGGGTCACTATGGGGAGCCCCAATCTCTCCACCTGCCCTTGTGGCCCCCCGACTTCTACCAAGGTTCCGGTGCTATTGTCTGCAGCGGACCTTATTCACTGTCACTATTTTAGGTATGTTAGGAGAGAAGACTGTTGTTTTAAAAGGACTGAGGGAAAACGTAATTATGCAGCTAAAATAATCAAATGTCATGCTTCAAGATATAAACTAATCTGCAGGAGTTCAGGCTAATCCCATTGTGGGGTTTCGCGAGGCACACATTGGAGTCCATATTAGGTGTGTGTAAATCCCCCTTATGGACAAATCAGAAACTTCCATGTCAGCTGTCATGTGCAGATCCTGCAGACACCAACCTTGGGATTCCCATTCCCATTGGGCATGTGACTCCTGAGTGCACAAATGTCAGGGTCCCCAATCCAGGTATGTATGAATCCCCTGTGGTCAAACATCAGGAGTCCCCACCCCAGACACATCCTGATTCCTCATGCACATGTGACAGAATCCACGGAATTGAATCACATGTGAACCCCTTGTGCACATTAGGATTCATACTTCCTCTGACAAGTGTGACTCCTAGCTATAAGATTTTGTGGACATGCTCTCTTGGGCACATACAAACCAGTATATCCAGTTCCCCTCAGGCACTTGTGTGTCCCAGTCTCAGGCTGGGGAAGGTGGTTTCAATTCTTATACAGATATTTACAGTACAAGTGAACTGACCTGTTACCTAGTTATTTGGGCCCCTGTGGAACTCTGATGGGAGAAGCTCATGTTTAAACCTGGCTATATGGAGAGTTCTGGGGAAAGACTGGGCAGGTTTGAGGAAATTTCTTCTGTTCTTCAGGAAAACAGTATGAACTTCGAAGTAGTGGAACAGACATATAGGAGGAACCCTATCCTGAGATACACACAGCACCCTCTGCATTCCCCATTGCTGCCACTGCCCTATGGAGATGTCAGTATCAATAGTAAGTGCTTTTTCATTTTGGCAGAGTCCCTTAAACCTCTTATCCCCCTGGGGTAGGGGAGAAGGTGCTATGTGAGTATTGCCCCAAGTACTGAATGATGCAGACCCTGAGCACCTAGGGATAGTCTGAACTCTCCAGCACGCTGATAGCATTCACAGGCTGCCTGCTCCCATGGTGCAAAATGAGATGGGGCCTGACCGTCTGTCCTCTTTGGGACCATTATGCACCCTTGGGTTGGCAGAGGGACCAGCCCCTTCTGTCCCCAGACCTTGCTTTGAAGCCTCCCCTCTCCTGTGCATAGCCCTGAGACAATCTGCTACAAATACTTTTCCTCTCTGAGGACAAGTGTGATGCAGTAGGGAGCGAAGCGGATTGACCTGGGAATGTTGTCTAGTTTTACTGGGACTGTCTGCATTGGGGATGGGATAGCAGGCGGTGACTTTACTTGAAGGACGATACCTGAGCCAAGACGGGGGTGGGGCCAGGTGTCCGGAAATTGGACAAAGGCTGGAGGAGGAGCCAGGGGGCGGCTGAGTGAGACTGCTGGAGTGGGGTTTCAGTTGGGAGCTGGCTGGGGAAATGGAGGGAACCCCCAAGACTGGGGTCTAAGCTCCCTGCCCCCCAGAAGGACGTGATTGAGGGGTCCTGGTTGTACCTACAAGCTCTGTTTGCGACTGTGTTCCTGTCGTCCAATAAACCTTCCATTTTACTGCCTGGCTGAGAGTCACGGTGAATCGCAGGAAGTGGGGGTGCAGGGCCCTAACTCCTGCACACTCAGTGATAACGAGGTCTGGGACGACAGAGGAAATTGGCCCAACGTAAACTGTGTTCAGTGCTGTGACTACTCTGTGAAGAAGAACTTGACCCCAGTGTACAGGTGTAGCGTTTGTTGCTTCTCTTCCTCCTGTTAAATGTACACCTCAAAGGGATTGCATCAGCTTAGCAAACATACTCTGACTGAACATTTCTTACCTACTTTTGTTACCAGAAATCATTAATAACAGAGCTCAGACACCCCTCCCCCAATTTTTTTCTCATATTTCAATGTGTTTGCTTTGTACATCGGCAGCATTTTCTTAGTACAGTCAGTATCCCTGTCTCCACTTGATGAGGGAGTGTATGTGCCCTACCCCTAGTTGGATCAGGAAGGGATTAAACGCCTTCACTGGGCTGAGAGCTGTCTCTTAAAGGTTGCTGGAGCTGCCAAGCCTAGGCAGAGGAGCTCACTGCTCTGACCTGTTAGAATGCTAGGAGGTGGAGCCAGCAGCTGTGCCTCTTAATTGGGAAACCATAAGACTCAGAAGCCAGGGAGAGAGGAACCCTCTGATTTCTTCCAAACTAGGGGCTCATCTTCACGTACAGCTTCGCCTGTTGACATAGTTAATCCACTTCCCCACAAGGTGGTAGCTATGGCGGCGGGAGAAGCTCTCCCACCAACACAGCACTGTCTACATGGGGGGTTAGGTCTGTATAACTGTGTGGATTTTTCACATCCCTGAGTGATGTAGTTATACCAATATGGGTATGTGGTGTAGACCTGGCCTGAGTACATGCCTAAACCAAGCCTGGGGAGGGAGAAAGAAAGAAACTGTGAAATTAGTTGCTTGTCTCCTACTGAGGAGGACTACAATAGTTCCCAGGACCTAGAAGCCCAGTACAAACAGTTTCTTTCGGGTTTGGTTGGTTTGGACTGTGCAGAAAGAAGCCACCCGAGGTTTGGACCCTTGGGTAATGGAAGCTGTCTTGTGACTTTTATTTTCCTCTGGGCAAGGCAGCAGGAAGCTGTGACAGGAACATTTTTATTTTCTTTTAGGGACCAAACGTAAGGGGATAATGACCCCAAGCTCCAGGGCAAGTTACAACCTGTATATCTGATCCATTGTTTCCCCTGTCATTTGTGTGGGTCCCTCACAAAAACAAGGGAGACTTAAACATTCTGAAAAGATGAAAACATGATTGCAAAAATTAGCAGGGGCCTCAGGACACCAGGGCAGTGCCTCAAACTGCTTTGAATTCATTTTTTGAAATTAACTAGATTTCAAATTGAGAATGTCCTTCTAAGGGTACTACTCTTTGTTTTTATGTATATCTAAAATATGCATGATTTGCAATGTGGACAAGTTTTTAATTTTTTTAATTTACTGATTGGACAGTGGTGTATTTTTACATTTGAAGAAGGAGCTTTCCTGGGATCAGGAGATGACCAGTAATGCTCATTCTCATGTTGCCATTCTCCTGTTTCATGGAGTCAGGCACAATCCACAGACTGGTACGCTGTGTGCTTGGCAAGCAGGGGCTCAGGGAAATGCTGAAATCCTGTCTGCCTTGTTTTTGTGATCCCACTACAGTGCAGCAAGAGAAGGGCTACAGCAGCCTGCAGGATGAAGCCATCAAGATCTTTAATTCTCTGCAGGAGATTGAGACAGTGTCTGATCCCATCCCCATTATCCAAGGCATTCTGCAGACCTGCCATGACCTAAAGCCCCTTCGTGATGAAGTGTATTGTCAACTAATCAAACAAACTAACCACATCCCACAACCCAACAGTTCTGGAAACCTTCACCACTGGCAGCTGATGTCCTGCATGAGCTGCACTTTCCTTCCCAGTAGAGGGATCCTCCGCTATCTCAAGTTCCACCTTAGAAGGTAAGAGCCACTTTGCAGATACTTGCCACTTCTTTCACTAATTCCATCATCTTTGACTTGGGACTCTAGAAACCTAGCTAGCCTCTCTTTCCTCCATGGCCAGCCCCTGCTACCTCCTGTATTCTAGTGTTCATCTGCTTCTCCCCCTCCACTGGTTCCTATGGTATTGCAGCCTTTATCCTGCACACCTAGATCCTGCTACCTGCTGTTTTACAGCATTCAGCCTCCTAGCCCCCTGCTTGCCTTGTCACAATAGAAAACATTATAATTAAGTTATGACTGTATTCTGCTTTAACTTTCTGTTTTCATTCATTAAAGTCATTGGAGCCAGGGGACTGGGTCTCCCACCCAGGTGGGTGCCCTTGTCACACTGTCTGGAGTGGCTCATGCGAGCCAGTAACAAATGTGAACTCCTGAATCACTACAGCAGTCTTACTTTGGAGTCACAGACAGTCCCCTTAAACTCTCCAGTCTATCTTGCCACCCAGACAAACTGGATTTATTGATTAATGGTCACTTACAGCAAAAATCACACCATATTTTAGTTGCTTCCAGTCCCAAGAGACCAATCACTTTACTAGATCAATTGGTACCCTAGATCTTACATGAAGACAACGCCTGTAGTCAATCCCGTAATACACTACCTAAAGGTGTATTAACTAGGAAAAATAAATGAGTTATTTACAGGTTAAAGCAAGCAAACGTATACACACAACTGAGTTACCATCTAAATCCTAAGAGTGACATATTTGTAGAGATCTGTCGGTTCAAGGTGTCTTTTAGGGTGGACCCAGGAGATAACCCCCAGGGCTCTCTGGCTTCAGTTTGGTGTCTCTAGCCATGTGAGAGTTCAAACAGCAAAGAGATGAAAAATCTTCACATCAACTATTATTTCCCTCTTCTAGTATTCAGAGTGATGGGACGAGACCTTCTCCATGGGTGGATGGGGTGATTAATAAAGCTTTTGTCTTATAATTGCCCATTTAAATTTTGATAGTCCTCCTATGGGCGGGGGATGGGATGACAATTCCCGTACCTGGGTTCACAAATTCAGAGCAAACATTTTCAAAGTTATGAAGCAAAACTTACACATTTTCTTATAGCATGGAATACAGACATTATAAGTGAGATTAATGCAGGGAGCAACTTACAAGCATTCCACAGAGTCTAAACACTAAATAGATTCTTATAAAACTAATATCTATTTTGAGCAAACTAACATATAGTTGAACTGATCTGGTCTCCAGCTATGAGTATGTCAGTTCTTACCTAATGCCTGCAGTCGTGGCAAGAGCTGGCACCTGGCCTGCCAGCATCACAGCCCTAACCACTGGACTATTCTCTCTCTCTTTCTTGCTCTCTCTCTTTCTGTCCCCATGACTCGAAAAAATTATATACAGCTTCAATAGGAGAGATTGGGGGATTCCCACATCAGAATATCCCCTAGCCCAGTGGTTAGAGCACTCTCCTGAAAGTTAAGGGAGACCCCTGTTCAAATCCTTTCTCCCCCTCAGGAAGAGGGGGAGAATAGAATCTTTTGCCCCCCATCCCAGGTTAAGTAAAAGTTGTAAGGGGAGTACCACATCCTACTCCTCTGGACATTTTATGTGGAGTAAGGCAACTACCTAACTCATTCTCACAAGAAACAACGTAGGCACCTAAGCTGCCTGACTCCAGGGGAGGGGCTCCTGACTGTGGATCACAAACAGAGGAAAGGGCCTTGCTGCAGTCTGGACTTAGGTGCCTAATTCATTGAGGGCGTGGGGCTTAGGACACACCCTTCTCATAGGTGTCTCCCATTGGCTAACTTAGGCAGCTCCCTGCCTAGCATACTGATTTTGTGGATCCCATTCTCAGGCACCTCTCTCTCCCCATTCATTGTATGGGGAGCATAGGCGCCTAACTTAGGCTTTGTGGATCTCATTGTTGTTCCATGAATTTTCTAGGCACTGAAAAGTTAGACATCGTGACTTTGAGCATTGCAATGCCTAAGTCCCTTGGTGGATCCGGGCCTTTTTTCGTATGGCTGTACTTGGCAACACATTTCTGTGAGATGCTGTGCTTATGGTACTCCATGCTATGTAGAAATCTACCTGCACTTGGACATGTTCTGTTCACCACGTAACAGCTTTTCTGCTTTTCTTTACAATTAGAGTAAGAGACCTCTTTCCAGGCACGGAAATAGACAGGTATGCCCAGTTCATCAATGATTCCCTGAAGAGAACCAAGACCAGGGAGTTTGTGCCCTCCCAGGAGGAAATACTGGCTCTCATCACTCGTGAAGAAATGACCACAACTGTGTACTGCCATGGCGGTGGCTCCTGTAAAATCACCATCAACTCCCACACCAGTGCAGGAGAGGTAATAGCATAGGTAGTATTAATGGGCGCAGGGAGGTAATAGGATAGGGGATGGTAGTGGGTACAGGGATGTCTGAGATTGTCTGAATAATAAGCTTTTTGAGGGGAGTCCTTGCTGCCACTCAACCCCAGTTCTCAACTGCTACAGTGATGAGGGACATAAAGAACCTACAGAGAGAGAACTGTTGTTTGAGTGTTCAGAAACACTGTCTGGAAGTTCCTAACCACTGGAACAAACTCCCAAGGAAAGTGGTGGATTCTCCATCTGTTGATGGCTTCAGATCCAGACTGGACATCTCTCTGGAAGTTGTGCTTTAGTCAAACTCAAGTTATTGGGCTCAATACAGAGGTAACTGGATGAAATTCTCAGGCCTTTGATATACAGGAGGTCAGACTAGGTAATGTAATGGTTCTTTCAGGCCTTAAATCTATGAATCTATGAAAAGAAATAATTTAACAGAATCCTGCTTTCCACCTCTGAGATGAGACCTTTGGGCTGTTACTGGGTGAAGCAACACTGACATTCTCCTGCATGTGATCAGATGGATTTGGAGCTCTAATGGGAGGAAGTGGCTTTGGGGCTCCCTCTTCCTATTTTAAAGGCTGACTCCTGTGTGAGTGATAATACCCAACCTTGTACAGTACACAAGGTGTCTGATCTCTCTCCCCTGCAGGTGGTTGAGAAGCTGATCCGAGGGCTCGCCATGGAGGACAGTCGTAATATGTTTGCCCTCTTTGAACGCAATCAACACGTGGACAGGGCCATTGAGAGTCGTGTAATTGTTGCTGATATCCTTGCCAAGTTTGAGAGGTAAGAGAACATTTCAGAGATCCTCATACTGATGACTCTTGACTGAATGGGTATAACATTAGTCTGAAATTCCCTGGTTAAGTGAGTGACCATTGTGCTGCTTGATTGCTTGTATATGTACCATGAGCTCAGGGCAAACACCCTGTCAGCTGCTTCAACCACTAGGCCCCCATAAGTTCTAGCCCTTGGTAGGTTACATGTAATAAATCATGCACACATTTGTTGTAGTGATAAAAAAGAATTCATTAGATTCCAAGGCCAGAAGAGATCACTGTGATCATCTAGTCTGACCTCCTCTATAGCACAGGGCAGAAACCTTCCCAAAAATAATTCCTAGAGCAGATCTTTTAGAAAAAGATCCTATCTTGATCTTAAAATTGTCTGTTTGTTAAACTCAATAGATTGAGCAACTTAAATCAATCACTATAAGGCAGATTTTCTAATTCTTTAATTATTCTTGCGGTCTTCTCTGAACCCTCTCCAATTTATCAACATCCTTCTTGACTTGTGGGCACCAGAACTGGACACAGTATTCCAGCAGCAGTCTCACCAGTGCCAAATAATGAGGTAAAATAACCTCTCTGCTCCTACTCAAGATTCCCCTGTTTATGCATATAAGGATCATGTTAGCTCTTTTGGCCACAGCATCGCACTGGTAGTTCCTGTTCAACTTAATTATCCACCACAATCCCCAAATCTTTTTCAGAGTCTTTGCTTCCCAGGATAGAGCCCCCAATCCTGTAAGTATGGCCTACAGTCTTTGTTCCTAGATGCATACATTAACATTTAGCCCTATTAAAATGCACATGATTTGGTTGTGCCCAGCTTACCAAGTAATCCAGATTGCTCTGTATCAGTGACCTGTCTCTTCACTATTTACCACTCCCTCTATTTTTGTTCATCTGCAAACTTTATCAGTGATGATTTTATGTTTTCTTCCAGGTCAGTGATAAAAAATGTTAAATAGTGTAGGGCCAAGAACTGATCCCTGCGGCACCGCACTAGAAACACGCCCATTCAGTTATGATTCCCCATTTACAATGACATTTTGAGACCTTATCAGTTAACTAGCATTTAATCCATTTATTGTGTACCATGTTAATTTTATATCTGTCTAATTTTTTAATCAAAATGTCATGTGGTACAGTGGAGTCGCATCATAGGTGCATTTAACTTACGCAATTTTAACTATACGCGCCTGGCAAAACAAAACAAAAAAAGAGAAAAATAATAATTTAAATACTGTATCTGTAGTGCGGGCAATTCCGCCTGCCATTCCACTCAATGAGTGTTTGACTATACGCAATTTTCGCCTTACGCGCTGACTTTAGAACCTAACCCCCGCTTAAGATGCGACTCCCCTGTACCAAGTCAAATGCCTTTAAAAGTCCAAGTATATTACATCAACATTGTTACTGTTATCATCCAATCTTGTAATCTCATCAAAAAAAGAGATCAAGTTAGTCTGACAGGACCACTTTTTCATAAAACCATGTTGTTTGGATTAATAACATTGCCCTCCCTTAATTCTTTATTAATCAAGTCCCATATCAGCTGCTCTATGCTCTTGCCTGGAATCAGTGTCAAACTGACAGGCCTATAATTACCCAGGTCATCCTGTTTACTCTCTTTTAATAGTGACACAACATTACCTTTCTTCTGGTCTTCTGGAACTCCCCAGTGTTCCATGACTTACCGAAAATCAACATTAATGGTCCAGTAACTCCTCTGTCAGCTCTTTTAAAATTCTTGGATGCAAGTTATCTGGACCTCCTGATTTATAAATGTCTAACTTTAGTAGCTGCTGTTTCACATCCTCTTGAGTTACTGTTGGGATGGAAAGAGTGTTATCACATGTGATGACATCATCTGTTTTTTTTCCTAAATACAGAACAGAAATATTTGAACACTTTTACCTTTTCTGAGAGCTTGGCAGCCACAGGAAATAACTCCGGGGGGGCAAGGGCCACGTGTTTGAGATCCCTGCTCCAAAACATAGGCTGTGTCACCTCAAGGGCCATTGAACCTTTTCCAATTCTTGCCCTTTATTGGAACCCTCCTGACGGTCTGAAGCCTGGAGAGACGGCTGTTCCAGCCTTGGCTGCTTCTCGCTGCCTGCAGGATGTTGGTCTATGTCCCGCAAGGCGGCTGCTGACTCAGGCATTCTTGCCCCCAAGGTGCTGCTTGCTGGGTTCTCTGCAGTTGCCTGAGTATTTTCACACCTTTTGTGCCACAAGTCAGCTGCCTTGTCCAAACACTAGCTCTGCTAGTCACAGCAGACATTCCTCAAGTGATCTGCCAAGGTGTCAGCCCCAGTACAGTGTTGCATAGCTGCCTCCCTGCTGGGCTACTCTCCTTAGGCCTGCTTTAGGCCGGTTCACATCCACTTCCCCTAGTCATTCAGGGGCTGCTTTGCCTAGGCCCAGCTATCCCAGGCTCTACCTACGGCCAAACTACTATGCCATCATCTGACCTCTCCTTTACAGTCCATTCCCAGTCTTCCCTCTATCCCTCTTCTTACACAATCTTCTCTCTATCTGTCAGTCTTGGTTCCTTATCTGTTTGTCACTGTCTGCTATTCCTGCTTACTCCAGATCACACCAGGCCCTCTGTTACTCTAGGCACTATCCCTTTGATATTGAAGCACAATTAAAATGTGACTCTGGACCTCTACCCACTAAACAGGAAGAGGAGGTGGATAAGGTATTTCTAGAACAAATAACAGAAATATCCAAAACACAGGACCTGGGAGTAATGGGAGACTTTAACTATCCAGATATCTGTTGAAAAGTCACATGGCAAAACACAAGATGTCCAGTAAGTTCTTAGAATGTATTGGGAGCAAATTTTTGTTCCAGAAAGTGGAGAAAGTAACCAGGGAGACAGCCATTTTAGACTTGATTCTGACCAATAGGGAGGAATTGGTAGCGAATCTGAAGGTGGAAGGCCATTTGAGTGAAAGTGACCATGAAATGAGAGATTTCATGATTATAAGGAAAGGAAGGAGTGAGAGCAGCAGATTGAGGACAATGCACTTTAACAAACTCAGAAAATTGGTAGGTAAGGCCCCATGGGAAGAAAATCTAATGGAATAAGGAGTTCAGGAGAGCTGGCAGTTTCTCCAGAAGACAATATGAAAGTCACAAGTCCAAACTAGCCCAATCCGAAGGAAATATAGGCAGAATAAGAAGAGGCCAATATGGCACCATCAGGAGCTCGTTAATGACCTGAAAATAAAAAAGGAATTCTACAGGAAGTGGAAACATGAATTTATTACTACGGAGGAGTACAAAGAGTAGCAGCAGTATGTAGAGACAAAATTAGAAAGGATATGCACAAGAAAGATGAAGGAAAATGTAGGTCCTCTACTTAGCAGGGAAGGAGAGTTAATAACTGATGACATCAAGAAAAGCGGAGGTGTTCAATGCTTTTTTTGCTTCATTCTTCATTAGAAAGGTTAATGGTGACCAGATACTCCACACAATTAATATTAACAACAAGGGGGAAAGAAATGCAAGACAAAATAGGAAAGGAACAGGTTAAAGAATATTTCAATAAGTTGAATGTATTCAAGTCATCAGGGCCTGATGACATTCATCCTAGGGTACTGAAGGAACTAGCTGAAACAATCTTGGAACCGTTAACAATTATCTTTGAGAATTCGTGGTGGATGGGTGAGGTCCCAGAAGATTGGAGAAGAGCAAACATAGTACCTACCTTTAAAAAGGGAAAGGAAGAGGACTTGGGGAATTATAGACCAGTCAGCCTAATTTTGATACCTGAAAAGGTACTGGAACAAATTCTTCTTCTTCGGGAGATGTCCCTGTGGGTGCTCCACTCCAGGTGTTGGTGTGTCCCTGCGCCTTCACTCAGAGAATTTTACAGCAGTGCCCGTACAGGTCTCACATGCGCAGTGCGTGCCTCGTGCACCGTTGGCAGTTGAAGTATCATGCGCGTGGACTCCTTAGTTCATTCTCTGCCATCCCCAGCCTGAGACGGAGCTCCGCAGTCCCAATGAAAACCTGTAGTTTAATTCAGATATGCTACTTAGTTAGTGAGTTTTAGTAGCTTTCTAGTAGTTAGGTTTTGTTTATTAGCTTACTTCCCCATTTTGAAAAAAAAAATTCTTATTTTACCCCATAGTATAGTTAATTCTAGTTTGTGATAATGCCAGGTTCACCAGGCTTTAAGCGATGCACTATGTGCAGAGAAGTGATGCCAGTGTCAGATGGACACACTCAATGTGTTCACTGTCTGGGTGAATCCCATGTTCCCCAGAAATGCGCCCTTTGCAGCAAACTGAAGACAGGGACCTGAGGCTTAAACTCATATTAATGGAGAAGTCCTTGAGACCAGCCTCTGACCCAGGACAAGAACCCCCTTCCCGGCGCGGTCACTGGTTCCCTCACCATCAAGGTCCCCAAAATCTAAAGGACCAGTGAAAAAATGGCCATCTTCCTCATCCCAAAGAGAGCAGACCAGCAAAAAACAGTCGCTGATGAGATTGCTCTCCTCGGTGCTGACGGCACCTCCGGCACCATCTGCAGGGCGGCCACCGCCGGCACCCACCACTCCAGTGCTGAGGCTAATAGCTCTAAGTTGCCTGCCTCCACCATGGCACCATTGGTACCTCCTAAGGAGATGGCAGCGACAACTGTTCCTGCAGACCAAGGCCGCCAGCGCCACGGTGCCAACTCTAGCAATGCTAGTGCCATGTCATCTGCCATGCGAGGCTCAGGCTGCAGCTGCTTCAACTGTGGCTAACCACAGTCTATTCCCCATCCAGGGATCATCTGGACATTGTCATCACAATCCCACCGAAGGTACTTACCTCTCTGCAGAGGTGGACCAACCCAAGGGTGGTGCTGGAAGGAGTTCCTTTCCAGAATCCCTGACCCATGTGTCTCCCTGATATCGGATGCCTCCAACCTTAGTTGGGGAGTACATCTTGGTACGCTGCAAACCCAAGGGACATGGTCTCCGGAGGACATGTAAAGGTCAGGGAGCTCAGGGCCATCCGCCTAGCCTGCCAAGTCTTTCTGCCACAATTGTCCAGTCAAGTAGTGCAGGTGTTGATGGACAACATGGCCTTGATGATCTATGTCAACAGGCGGGGGTGCTCGCTCATCGTCGTCCCTCCTGTCAGGAAGCACTTTGTCTGTGGGACTTTTGCATCCAGCATGCAATTCACCTGGAGGCTTTGCGTCTCCCAGGCATCCGGAACACGCTGGCGGATCATCTCAGCAGGTCCTTTTTCTCTCACCACAGGTGGTCACTCCACCCAGAGGTTGCCCGGATGGTCTTCCAGAAGTGGGGGGCTCCCCGAGTGGATCTGTTCGCCGCCAGACAGAATAGGCAGTGTCATCAGTTCTGCTCTCTCCAAGGCCTCGACATGGGCGCCCTCTCCGATGCCTTTCTCCTGTCGTGGGCGGGGGACTTGATGTACATGTTCCTGCTGATTCTGCTGATCAGCAGGGTCCTGTCAAGAATCAAAAGGGACAAAGCGCGAGTCATTATGATCGCCCTGGCATGGCCTCACAAGCAGTGGTTCGACACACTTATAGACCTGGCTATGGCTGCACCGTGGCCACTGCTGAGCCGCCCGGACAATGGTCAATTCCTGCACCTGAACCTTCTCTCTTTTCACCTCTCAGCTTGGCTGCTGTGTGGCTAAACCCAGAGGAACAGGCCTGCTCTAGCCAGGTGCGGCAGATGCCACACAATCATATTATAAGGATGAACATGGGGGCGTAGGCTGTTCCCACAAGGCACAGAATATCACAGACTCCCAGAAGGAGGTGTTTCTGCATGATAGCTTTTTCTTTTATCTATAAGAAGTGGGCGACAGAATTACTGGGACGGGTTAACTTTTATGTGTAATGTGGGTGGATAATATTGGTCAGACTCGCTGAACCTGAAAAGTGATACTGTACATAAGTACTAAGCATTACTACGATCCCTGCTAATCAGGTATTTGCAGTTATAAATAGCTATTTAGACACCTGACCATTTGCACAAGAGGTGCCTGTGGTAATTTCACCCAAAAGCAGCATGTGCAAGCGCACTTCCCCATAAACTATTATTTGATCGAATGGTTGTTGGCTTCAACCTGGTATAGGTCAGTAGTGATTTATGGTGCTCAGTCCAGTGTATGGTGGACGAATGTCCACATCACACCCAGAACTAATAATTGTTTCCTTGTTATCCATCTCAGAAGAGAGGTTAAAAACTTGAGTGGACACTTACCCCTTGTGGTGGTCCCTCCAGGACAGGAGTAAGGCATACAGGCAGAGGGTGATGTGGAGGAAGCTGACATTACCATTGTCTGTTCTGTATCTGTTTTGCAGATACAAATAGGACTTTAGTCACCAGGGCTATCAAACAAGCACCTCACTAGCACAAAATTATCTTAAAGAAACAAAAAAATTAAAAATTAGGAATATTCTGTGACATGGCATGGCTCCACCTTGCTTCTTTACCTGGAATCGTCATTCTAAGAACACGGTTAAGTTCTAGTGCACTTCATATCCTCACAGGTTTCTGAGTCAATATCCCGCATGAGGAGGCAGCTACAGGAAGGTCCATTACACTCATGGACTGTCCTGGCAAATCAAGAAGTTGTTTGTTCTCTCCTGGCCATAGCCTTGCATTATACAGTGGGATTGAGGATGACTCATTATCAGAATGCTCACCAGTTTTTTTTCCTTCTCTCATCTGCTTTACAGACTGGCTGGCTCCGAGGAAGAGGAGGAGGAAGGACAGTGGCAGCTGTATTTTAAACTCTATTGCTTCTTGGATATTGAGAATGTTCCCAGAGAGGGGGTGGAATTTGCCTTCATGTTTGAGCAGGTAAGATGTGTAAGGGGGAGGAGATTTCTAAGGATGTATGGGCAGGTAGCTATAAGTAGAGAAGAGGGGAGTTTACATTCATGTCAAGTGTGGGCAAGGCTGGGGAGAGGAGAGTTCATGCCTTTCTGGCAAGCAATTGGGTCACATTGTTGGGAGAAGAGGAAGTTTCCTTTCATGATTGTGTAGCTAGGGATAGAAGTTAGGAAGGGAGCCTGCTGCCTTAGTTCATTGGCTGGGCTGCACTGTATAGAGGTACAGAACAGCTTTTCTGGAACAGAATAGTAGAACTAGGAAGTAAAGAGGAGAAAAGAGGTAGGAAGAAAAGAAAGGAGAATGATGCCAGCAATTCCTGTCCTCAGTCAGATTCTTGTCGTGTAAGTCAAACTTCTCTCTCTAGCAAAATAATGAAATAAATTTGATGAGGACAACAGAACTGCAAGCCAAAAGCACAACCGGGGATTGCAAAAATTAAATGTGGCTGGACACATTTGATTCCTTTTTTTATAAAAATATAATAAAAAAATGAATAGACAAAGGCATACACTACTAGATCATGGGCTAGATTTTGTTACTTGTGGATACTGAGCCAGCCAGGGGATGATCTCCACAGTGTAGCGGATCACACCAACTGATGCTCCAAGGGCCATATGTACCATGACCTTATTATCACTAATTATTATCACTAATAAAATGCACAGCAGTTTGTATAAACCAGGGGTCTCAAACTCAGTTTACCTTAGGGCCAGTGCCAGTCCTCAAATCCTCGCAGTGGGCCAATAATGTCACTCATGCCTCCCAGAACCTGGCCCCCCAAACTCCACCCCCCACCTACCTAAGGCTCTGGGAGGGAGTTTGGGTGGGAGAGGAGGTCTGGGGTAGGGGATTGGGGTGCAGGGTGCAAGCTCTGGGAGGGAGTATGGGTGTAGAAAGGATGAGAGGTTGAGCTCTGGGAGGGAGGTTGAGTGGGGGAGGGGGTCTGGAGTGCAGGCTCTAGGATGGAGTTTGTGTGCTGGGTGCAGGTTCTGGGCTGGGGCAGGGGGTGGGAGGGGGTGTGTGGGAAGGGGGAGGGGGTGCAGGCTCTGGGAGGGAGTTTGGCGGCTGGGGGGTGTGGGGAGGGGGTGCGGCACTTACCTGGGGCTCCAAGGTGGGGTGGGCTGGGGGGCCTACATGCACTGCTGCCTCCAGGCACCGCTTCCGCAGCTTCCCATTGGCCACAGGAGCACTTGGGGCGGGGGCAGTGCGCGGAGGTCTCAGCACCGCCCCGCCCCAGGGCTGCAGGGAGGGGCCGGCAGCCACATGAAGTGAGCACGCAGGAAGCCACTCAGCTCCACTGCACTGCTGGTGGTGGGCGGGGCCCTGAGCCATTTTAAATCGCCTGGGGGAGAGAGCGCCCGGGACGGCAGGTGGGGACAAGGAAGAGACCCTGCCCCAAAATTTCTGGAGCCCTGTGAGCCACATTGGGGAGGTTCTCAGGCCACACATGGCCCGCAGGCTGGGACTTAGAGACCCCTGGTATAAACCCTACCAAAACAAATCATTTCACCTCCTAGGGAGTGGATGACAGAAAGAAAACACACGACAGATTTTAGTCACATATAATGCACTTTTGGAAGGTGGTCAGATACTATGGTGATGAGGGTAGTACACAAACTGGAATAGAATAAGGTAGTGTGAGTTGCTATAATGGCTCCCAAGTCACCTCTTCCTGCCACCAGCATGTGGAAAATGAAGTATAGTTTGGATGGCCCTTCCCTGCTGATACTCAACTGCCATAATGGGCTGTTGAAAGCTGGTGCAGAGTAGGGCATTCTTCAGGCTGCTCTAAGTTACACCAGGGACCAGCCCAGTGTGAAACAGCCCCACTGATTGGGGGTACAAAGACAGCCTTTATATGCACACCCTTATCTTGAGCTGTGTCGTGCAGTAGACAGTGTTCAGTGTCGTGCAGCTGTAGATTTCAGAAACCACTTGATAGTATCTCAAAGAATCTTAATTTGAAAAAATAATAGAAATGCCTTAGATAAAACACTGTCCTGTAGATTTAAAAACTGGCTGATTGACCCAAAATGACGGAATGGTGTGGAGCATTTGTGCATTACCCAGACAGCAGCTCCCACAGACTGACATCTTTGAATGAAGACAGGGAAGCATAAGATAATTGGCCAAGCTTGCCAGGCCACACACTCAAGTTGATGACATTTCTCTGTCTGTCTGTATGTAATGTGATAACTTTTTAATGCCACATCCTAAAATGAGCCATAGATTCTTCTTCGAGTGACAGTCCCTATATGTATTCCAAAATGCAGGGTGTGCATGTGCGCCATGAACTAGAGCCAGAAGTTTTCAGTAGCAGTGTCTATTGATTCGCAAGTGGGTCGTGCATTGTCTCGTGCTCCAGGCGAGGGTATAAGAGGCCCTGCGGGCGACACTCCTTCAGTTCCCTCTTACTGCCACATGGTCAGAATCGGAATCCTTGTTCGTCTGTGCTCGTAGTCTGACTACAAGAACACTCTTGTCTGTTGTAGTCACAGACTCACAGGCCCGGTGCTCTCTCGGCTCCATATAGCCCCTGTGAGTAATCCCCTTCAGTGTGATAGCGCTCTGTGAGAGTTGCACTCTCTCTCCGGGACTAGGCCTTTTGGCCCTGCTGCCTCCTGGGACTGCACCTCTGAGCCTCCAGCATGCCTGTCTCTACCGTGGAGCCCCTCAGGGAATCCACTCACTCTGGACCCCCGGGGCCTCTACACCCAAAGTGAGCAATGCCAGCCCGATCTCTAGACTGCAGTGACTCTCAACCAGCTTAAAACAGAAGAATTTATTAAACATCTGAACCCAGCACAAGAAGTTCTCAAGGTCCTTGGGTCTAGAAAGTCTCAGCACCGTCCATCTGGGTCTGTCCCTGTCCTGATGGGCTTAGACTACTCTTTGTCCCCAGTCCAGCAGCCCCCTCCTTCCAGCCAATCATCAGCTATCACCTTCCCCAACAGCCCCTCCATCCTTTGTCTTCAGTCCCACATAAACAGGCCACCTTGGCCCTCTCTCTTCCATCCTTTGGTTCCACTTTCCAGAACCGGCTGGTCAGGTCACGGACATCCTCTCCTCAGCCTTTTGTCCTCCCACTGGCCAGAACCGGCTGGGTTCCAGACTGGGGTGAGCCTCCCAGTTAATAGTTGATATGGTACCCAATCTCCAGGCTGTAGTCCGCACACAGCCCCTAGCTACCTCCTCCCTGCACCCTGAGCTGCCCCCTGCCTGCACACAGCCCCTAGCTACCCCTCTCCCTGTGCCCTGAGCTACCCCCAGCCCGCACACAGCCCCTAGCTACCCTCTTCCTGCACCTTGAGCTACCCCTCTTCCTGCACACACACACCCTAGCTACCTCCTCCCTACACCCTAAGCTAACCCCTGGCTGCACACAGCCCCTAGCTACCCCTGCCTTCGCCCTGAGCTACCTCCACTGTGCGCACACAGCCCCTAGCTAAGGGGTTCTCAAACTGGGGGTCAGGACCTCTCAGGGGGTCATGAGTTATTACATGGGGGGGGGGGTCGAGAGCTGTCAGCCTCCACCTCAAACCCCACTTTGCATCCAGCATTTGTAATGGTGTTAAATATATAAAAAAGTGTTTTTAATGTATAAGGGGAGTCACACTCAGAGGCTTGCTCTGTGAAAGAAGTCACCAGTTCCTTGCCCTAGCTACACCCTGCCCACACACAGCCCTTAGCTACCCACTCCCTGCACCGTGAGCTACACCCCTCACCACATACAGCACCTAGCTATCACTTCCATGTACCCTGAGCTACCCCTCTACCCCTACAGAGCCCCAAGCCCCCCTGCCTGCACCCTACGCTACACCCCTGGCTACCCACACCTGCCTCCTGCACTACCTCCTGCCTCCACACAGCCCTTAGCTACCCCCTGCCTGCACACAGCCCCAAGCCCCCCTCTCTATACCCTGAGCTACCCCCCGCCCACACAGCCCCTAGCTATCCCTTCCCTGCACCCTGAGTTACCCCCTGCCCACACTTATCCCCTAGCTACCCCTCTCCCTGCCCCCTGAGCTGCCCCCAGCCCGCACACAGCCCCTAGCTACCCCCCTGCCTGCACCCTGAGCTCCACCCCCTCACTGCACAAGCCCCTAGGTACCCCTGCCTACACCCTGAGCTATCCTCTCTCCCCCCACAGCCCCTAGTTACACCCTCCCTGCACCCTAAGCTACCCCCTGCCTGCACACAGCCCTTAGCTACCCCCTCCCTGAACCCTGAGCTACCCCCTGCCCGCACACAACCCCTAGCTACCCCCTCCCTGCACCCTGAGCTACCCCCTGCCCCCACACAACCCCTAGCTACCCCCTCCCTGCACCCTGAACTACACCCCTCACAGCCCCTAGCTACCCCCTCCCCGCACTCTGAGCTACCTCCTGCCCCCACACAACCCCTAGCTACCCCCTCCCTGCACCCTGAACTACACCCCTCACAGCCCCTAGCTACCCCCTCCCTGCACCCTGAGCTACCCCCTGCCCCCACACAACCCCTAGCTACCCCCTCCCTGTACCCTGAGCTATACCCCTCACAGCCCCTAGCTACCCCCTCCCCGCACTCTGAGCTACCTCCTGCCCCCACACAACCCCTAGCTACCCCCTCCCTGCACCCTGAACTACACCCCTCACAGCCCCTAGCTACCCCCTCCCTGCACCCTGAGCTACCCCCTGCCCCCACACAACCCCTAGCTACCCCCTCCCTGTACCCTGAGCTATACCCCTCACAGCCCCTAGCTACCCCCTCCCTGCACTCCTGCCCACACACAACCCCTAGCTACCACCTGACTGCACCCTGAGCTACACCCCTCACTGCATACAGCGCCTAGGTATCCCTTCCCTGCACCCTGAGCTACACCCCTCACTGCATACAGCGCCTAGGTATCCCTTCCCTGCACCCTGAGCTAC
>NC_048308.1:75890606-75910266 GCF_013100865.1 Trachemys scripta elegans
CCCCCCCCCCCCCCCCCCCCGCACCCTGCATTACCCCCTGGCTACCCCCGCCTGCCGCCTGAGCTGCAGCAGGTTGCTATTGACTTGGGTATGCCCTTGGAGGAGGTCCAGGACCAACACCACCAACTGTTGGACATTCTCTAGCCCAGGGGACCATCACACTGGCCATTAATGATGCTATCCTCCAGCCTGCATGGACAGTTTGGCACATGCCAGCCTCATGTACCCCCCACCCAAGAGAGAAGAATGACGGTACTTTGTCCCATCCAAGGGGGCTGACTTTCTCTCCCCTCCCCCTTTGGTGGTGGTGCACGCAGTGACCAAACAGGCAAAGCAGCATTCACATGCTTCTATCACCTTCGCCCCCAGTAGAGTGCGAAACGCCTTGACCTCCTGGGCCATATGGTAAACTTCTCCACCGCCCACAGCACTGCATCTCCAATTACCAGTCTCTACTAGCGAAGTATGATGTCAATAACTATGCCAAGCTCGCAGAGTTCCTGGAGGACTTGCTGCAGGACAAACAGCTCTTCCAGGACCTTGTGGAGGAAGGTTGCCTGACTGCCAAGGTGAGCCTCCAAGCTGCAATAGGTATGGCAGATACAACCTTCCGTTCCCTTGCCACAACTGTCTTTATGCAATGGAAGTCCTGGCTGCAGTCCTCTGGCTTCCCGAGGGAAGTCCAGACTACCATGCAGGACCTCCTCTTTGATGAGGACAAGCTATTCTCGGCAAAGACTGATGAGTCCCTCCACTCCCTGAAAGACTCGAGAGCAACACTTCAGTCTCTCGGAATCAACATCCCAGCACCCCGTCAGAAACAGCAGCAACCACCCTTCCGAGCATGCTCCTATGCATCATACCAGGCCGCCTATCCCCAGTACCAGGAACCCGGGTGACAGCACCCTCGTTCATAGCATCCATGACCATCAGCCACCACCATCTTCTCCATCTTACCACGGCATCAACCAGATCTCCATTCTGACGTGTGTGTCAAGAGCTATGAGCCCCCCTGTCACCACCCCTGGCTCCCCCAATCACCTTTGGGGGCTATCTTGTCCTGTTTGCCCGCAACTGGGGCAAGATCACCATAGACCATTGGGTACTAGAGAGTGTATGACATGGTTATCAAATTCCTTGCCTTCCCTTCGCACCGGGGCTCCCCCTGGATGCCTACCAGGAGTCCCTCTCATTGCAACCTCCTGCAACATGAGGCTGACACCCCCCCCCCCCCAAAGGACACAGTCGAACCAGTGCTCAGCCTCACTGTCAGCAAGGGCTTCTACTCCCCGTACTTTCTCATTCCAAAAAAGGGAGGAGGACTCCGCCTTATACTCAGTCTCCACCTACTCAACCCTTAATTGGGAACACCAAGTTCCATATGGTGATGCTCACATTGATCATCATCTCCCTCCTCCAGGGAACATGGTTTGCAGCTTTTGACATGGATGTGTATTTTCACATCGACATCCATCCGGCTCACTGCAAGTTCTTTGCTTTCGTGTGGGCAGCAACCACTACCAGTTCAGAGTTCTCCCCTCCTGCATCCCGACGGCTCCAAGGGTCTTGATGAAAGTTTTGTGATCGTGGCAGTTCAGCTGAGACAACTGAGGTACTCTGTGTTCCCCTGCCTAGACGAATGACTTCTGGTTGTGCCATCCCTCACTGAGGCTACATCGGCTGTCTGCACTCTTCACTCTCTCCTCACCACTCTTGGCATCTGTATCAATTAGGAGAAATCTGTGCTCATCCCGACACAGACGGTCCACTTCATCGGTGCCCGCCTGGATTCTGTGGTGGCTCAGGCCTTTCTCCGCAACCCATGCACCACATTGCACTGCTGTCCCTGCCTCCTCAGTCACATGGCAGCTTGCACCCATGTGACACCACATGCTCATCTACACGTGCTATCTACAACTGTGGCTCCTATCGGTCTGCAGACCCCATTTCGACCACCTGGACGCCAAATTGATTGTCCCACGATCGGTCTGGGCCTCCCTCAGGTGGAAAAATTGGAAAGAGTCCAGCGGAGGGCAACAAAAATGATTAGGGGGCTGGAGCACATGACTTATGAGGAGAGGCTGAGGGAACTGGGATTGTTTAGTCTGCAGAAGAGAAGAATGAGGTAGAATTTGATAGCTGCTTTCAACTACCTGAAAGGGGGTTTCAAAGAGGATGGGTCTAGACTGTTCTCAGTGGTAGCACATGATAGAGCAAGGAGGAATGGTCTTAAGTTGCAGTGGGGGAAGTTTAGGAAAAACTTTTTCACTAGGAGGGTGGTGAAGCACTGGAATGGGTTACCTAGGGAGGTGGTGGAATCTCCTTTCTTAGAGGTTTTTAAGGTCAAGCTTGACAAAACCCTGGCTGGGATGATTTAGTTGGTGTTTGGTCCTGCTTTGAGCAGGGGGTTGGACTAAATGACCTCCTGAGCAGGGCCGGCTCTGGCTTTTTTGCCGCCCCAGGCAAAAAAGCTTCCCGCCGCCCCCCCCTCCCCGCTGGGGAGCGCGGCAGGGGAGGGCGGCGAGCCCGGCCAGGGCCCCGCTCTCCCCGGCGGCCAGAGCGCCGGGGGGAGGGCGGCGAGCCCAGTCGCGGCCCCGCTCTAGGGCTGGAGCGCCGCGCCGCCCCCCTCCAGGTGCCTCCCCAAGCACATGCTTGGTGGGCTGGTGCCTGGAGCTGACACTGCTCCTGAGGTCCCTTCCAACCCTGATATTTTATGACTCCACAGTGCTGATAGGCACCCACCTTCATGTCCCCTGTCCGAACCATCTTCTTCACCACAGATGCCTTCCTAGCTGGTTGGGGTGTCCACCTGGACGGGCATGCTGCCCAAGGGGCTTGGACTCAGTGCGAGGCCTACATGTACATCAATGTCCTGGAGCTGCGGGTGGTCCCCTAGCTGCCATGCTCAAATCCTCTCCAATAATACAACTGCAGTGGCCTACATAAACAGGCAAAGGGGCACCATGTTCCAGTCGCTCTGTGAGGAGTCCATCCTCCTCTGGAACCAGTGTATACTGTCACACTCCCATGTGGACCTCCTGGGTATGCAGAACACTCTGGTAGATGCACTCAGCTGAACCTGGTACCTTAAACACAAACAGGAGCTACATGACCCCACTCTCTGTTCCATCTGCCATGCTTGGGTACCCCTCGCTGGGACCTTTTTGGCCACTTGTAAAAACTGTAAGTTTCTGATCTACTGCTCCTTGGGGAGAAGGGGTTGTGATTCCCAGGGTGATGCTATCCCCCTTCCATGGCAGGGTGGTATCTGTTACGCTTTTCCTGCCTTCCCCAAGTCCTGTGCAAGATCCACTGTGACTGGGCCACAGTCCTACAAGTAGCCTCGTTCTGGCCGTGTCAGTTTTGGTTTCCAGACCTATTCAGACTCTCCACCTGCCCAACAAGCCACCTCCCTGTGCTGCCGGACTTCCTTGCCCAGGATTGGGGCAGAGTCTGTCATCTCAGCCCAGGCCTGCTTCGCCTCACGGCCTGGTTTTTGGAAGGAGCTCGCACATAGACAACACCTGTTCAACACTTTGCGGCACATGCTTACGCACAGCAGACAAGCCTCCACACAAGCGGGCTATGCAGCAAAATGGAAATGCTTCACCGCCTGGGCACGACGTCAGCACTTCCCCCTTGGTGCCGTCTCTGTCTCCACTGTCCTGGACTTCCTCCTAGAACTTAAGGCCTCAGGCCTCACTCCCACCTCAGTCCAGGTCCATTTGGTGACGCTTACGACTTTCCTCTCACCAGTGGATGGCCACTCGGTGTTTACCCACTCTAACACCACCCACTTCCTGAAGGGGCTGAGGAACATCTTCCCACATATCCTTAACCCTACACCCCCCTGGGACCTCAATCTTGTACTCTCCGCCCTCATGAGACCCTCCGCCTTCGAGACCCTGGCCACATGCTCCCTCTCCAACCCATCCATGAAGGTCATCTTTCTCGTGGCCATTGCTTCTGCTAGGCAGGTCATCAAATTGGCTTCCATAATGGCTGACTCCCCAGTATACAGTCTTTCATACAGAAAAAGTTTTCCTTATGCCTTCATCCTAAGTTTCTTCTGAAAGTGGTCTTGGAGTTTCACCTCAACCAGTCCATCCACCTCCCAGATTTCTATCCTAATCCGCACGCCACTCTGGTGGACAGGATCCTGCACTCAGTTGGTGTCCGCCACGCACTTGTGTTCTACCTCAACAGAACCCGTGCCTTTTGCGTCTCTCTACGCCTCTTTGTGGCCACTGCAGAGAGGCTCAGGGCCAAGCCCTCTTTTCACAGTGCATATCAAAGTGGGTCTCTACATGCATCAGAGAGTGCTATGTGCTGTCTAACACTCTGCTGCGTGGCTGGATTACAACCCACTCAACACGGGCACACATGACCACTTCCACCTTCCAGGCGGACGTCTCTTGGCATGACACATACAGCGCAGCGACCTGGCGCTCCAGGCATACTTTTGCCACCCATCATGCTATTGCCCAGACAGTGACAGAAAGTGTGGACGTGGGCCGTGCCATCCTGCAGACGGTGATATCTCTTGCATCCTCGCACCCCCCTCCAATCTGATCACTGCTTGATACTCACCCACATTTGAAATACATATAGGGACCATCACTCAAAGAAGAGGAGGTTACTTACCTGTAACTGGAGGTTCTTCGAAATGCATGGTCCCTATTTGTATTCCAATACCCGCTCACTGTCCCCTCTGCTGTGGACCATGCTGATCAGTGGTAAGAGGGCATCACCCCACACAACCTCTTATAACCTCACTTGGAGCACAAGGCAACACACAACGCACGCACAAGTCAATGGACACTGCTACTGAAATCTTCTGGTTCTCGTGCATGATGTGCATGCACACCCCACGTTGGGAATACAAATGGGGACCACACATCTTAAAGAACATTCAGCTACAGATAAGTAACCGCCTCTTTCTGTTTTTCTCTAAAAATGGGTTGTCCATTACTATGAAATTTTAACACCAAGTAATTTTTATGCAGTTTGATGCATGCGTGCATGCACAATATTTGGAGTAGGTGGTTTGGTGTGTGTAGAAGGGAAGTTTGTGAGGGTCAGGTAGTTACGTTTGCAGTGCTTGATATGGTGGTGGTAAAGATGTGTGCCTATGGTAGAGGAGTAGAGTGTATGTTTTGTTGGGTGGCTTAACTTTCATATCTTCGCTTTTTGTGTGTTAGTGTTGGTTATACTATGTATGTAGTATCAGAGGGGTAGCCGTGTTAGTCTGAATCTGTAAAAAGCAACAGAGGGTCCTGTGGCACCTTTAAGACTAACAGAAGTATTGGGAGCATAAGCTTTTGTGGGTAAGAACCTCACTTCTGACTTGCATCTGAAGAAGTGAGGTTCTTACCCACGAAAGCTTATGCTCCCAATACTTCGGTTAGTCTTAAAGGTGCCACANCCTGTGGCACCTTTAAGACTAACAGAAGTATTGGGAGCATAAGCTTTTGTGGGTAAGAACCTCACTTCTGACTTGCATCTGAAGAAGTGAGGTTCTTACCCACGAAAGCTTATGCTCCCAATACTTCGGTTAGTCTTAAAGGTGCCACAGGACCCTCTGTTGCTTATTATGTATGTAGCATCCCCACCTGCCTCACAGCAGTTTTTTGGGATATTCTTTATGGTGTGTTTGAAGACTTCCTAGCCTTCTTCCCACTGGTAGATTTTAATATTTCTGTGTTACTCACAGTATTTCTGAATTCACCAAAACTTGCTTTTCAGAAATCTCTTTTTCTTCTACTGCTTCATTTTGTGACCCATGTGTTTGCCATGCCAAGTACAAGTAGCTAGTAGTCACTGGTTCTGAGCTTCCCTGTTTCTCTCTTTCATTTAACAGGATTTCCCAACAAAATAAACAGGAAATGGCTGAAAGAGCAAAGGAGGCATAATGTTTTCTGAAGGACATAAATCCACCCTGTGTAGAGGTCAAGCATAGGAGTTTATTACACACAGCGCTGGGGGAGTGTCACCTGGCTTATTAGGCTCAGAGACACTGTCAATCGATTACAATGGAATATATAGATTTTCCGTGGGCAGGGGAAAGTGACAGGGTAGGGAGTTCCACACCCCGGGATAGGTTTTGTAGCAAGACAAGATAGCACAGTAGCCAATGGTTAAAAGATTACATAATGTCTCCACTCATGGTTTCAAGTTAGCAGGTTAACATTTAATTAATACTTTGATAAAAGGTTATTAGTATAATATATATATATGTTGAATACTGATTTGGAGTCCATAGGAATGGAGCCACTCCTTTGATTGTCCAACAGGTACATTCCTAGGGGTTAAAGCAAAGAAACAGTGAGAGTATATGACAATACAGATTGTCTCCTTTATATTGGAAAGGATCCAGAGAAGAGCAACAAGAATGATTAAAGGTCTTGAGAACACGACCTATGAAGGAAGGATGAAAGAATTGGGTTTGTTTAGTTTGGGCAAGAGAAGACTGAATGGGGATATGATAGCAGTTTTCAGGTATCTAAAAGGGTGTCATAAGGAGGAGGGAGAAAACTTGTTCACCTTAGCCTCTAAGGATAGAACAAGGAGCAATGGGCTTAAACTGCAGCAAGGGAGGTCTAGGTTGGATATTAGGAAAAAGTTTCTAACTGTCAGGGTGGTTAAACACAGGAATAAATTGCCTAGGGAGGTTGTGGAATCTCCATCTCTGGAGATATTTAAGAGTAGGTTAGATAAATGTCTATCAGGGATGGTGTGGACAGTATTTGGTCCTGCCATGGGGCAGGGGACTGGACCCGATGACCTCTCGAGGTCCCTTCCAGTCCTAGAATCTATGAATCTATCTATGAATCTATGTCTTAAGGCAGGACATTAGCCTTGGAAGAGAGGTGGAAGGATGCCATATTTTTATACTGACGTGCCAATTTTTCATAAACTCAAGGTTGGATCTGTGGGTTGAACGTTCCCTGCAGAAGAGACTGACACAATAGGAACAGGGATCCTTTGTTCAATCTGAAACATTGGATGAAACATCATTATTCAGTTATTGCTTCAACATCTGGCATTTCTACTGACCAAGCATATCTTAGAAAAGGCAATGTTATCTTGTTTATTCTGCTTTTCTCTTAGCTAATCACTATTAGCTAAGCCTCTGGTCTCTTAACCATACTCTGGACTTTGGGTCTGAAAAAGAGCTGGCACAATCCATATACCAGGTTGTTATATAAAATGCTCATGGATTTTAACCCTTCATTTTCTATTTTAATTTATTTTAATTTGTTCTGATTTCATTTGTCCTCCTTACAATAACTGCTAATCAGATATCCTGATTTCTATGCACTTCTGTGCTGGGATTGGCTAGATGCTGTGGCAGATATCACAAGGTTGAGCACCATAAATAGACAGATAAGGCATAAATTAGGGATGTTTTTTTTTGTTTTGTTTTTTACATTTACAGGCTCATGAAAGTCTTATTGATGGGCACTTTCCTGCCCCAGAGGAGACACTGCAGCACCTGGCAGCCCTAAGGCTGCAGTATCTTCATGGAGACTATTCCAAAATCACCTGGACCCTTGATGGCATTTACCCAGTGAGCAGGCTAAAATCCAAAATCCTGCAGTCAACAAAGAGTAGCGGCACGACCAGTCATGCTCTGGAGAGGAGACGGACCAGCTTTCTGGAAGGAACGTTGAAACGTGGCTTCAAGACTGGCTCAGTAAAAAAGCAGAAGGTGGAAGAAGAGCAGATGATGGAAATGTGGGTGAAGGAGGAGCTCTCAGCTGCTCGGGCCAGCGTAGTGCAGAAATGGAACAAGTTGCAGGGACTGTCTCAGCACCAGGCTATGGTGAAATACATGTCCATTGTAAAGGAATGGCCAGGCTATGGTTCAACACTCTTTGATGTTGAGGTGAGAGGTATATAAACTCAGATAACAACTACTGTCCAAGCAGGCGTTATTCTTGGGGATGAAAAATGTTGCATTTTACACTGGACAGCATAGAGAAACTCTTGTTAACATGCTCCATTCTGCCTGACTCAGGAGCGGCGCCAGGGTTTTTGGCGCCCTCGGCGGGGGTCCTTCCGCACTCCCGGTCATCGTCGGCAATTCGGCGGTGGGGGGGTCCTTCCGCGCTCCTGGTCTTCGGGGCACTTTGGCGGCGGGTCCTGGAGCGAGTGAAGGACCCGCCGCAGAATTGCCGCCGAAGACCTGGAGCATTGAAGGACCTCCCGCCGCCGAATTGCCGCCGAGGTCGGCAAAATGCCGCCCCCCCCAAAATCATGGTGCCCTAGGTGACCGCCTAGGTTGCCTAAATGGAAGCACCAGCCCTGGCCTGACTGCACTTGGTGTGATTCTGCCATCAGAGCCACTCCCACTTTGAAAGAGAGAGAGAAAACTTGGGACCTTCCCTGGCCCGTGAAGATGCTGGTGTGAGAAAGGAAGGTACAAAACAGGGAGGGAGATGATTTTCCATCACCTGTTGTGAAAAAAAGCCCCAATCCTTTCTAGTGGGAGACACTCAAAAGAAGGCCTTTAAATAAATAATACAGGCAATGGTGCATTAGATTACTCAGCATAATATTTACTTCAGTAAAATAACTGCTTATGAATATTTACACATTTGTTTTAAGCTGCTCTAGAATTTTCATTTTGCCACAGACTTTAGGACAGCAGTGCCACAGAAACCAGGGAATCTTGAGTAGCATTTCGGTGTAGTGTCACATACATGTGAAGCCCTGAAAATTGGGGTAGGAGCTTTGGCTGTGAGGATCTTGCAGCTGGCCCACTCCAAGCTTTTCTGAGCAGGAATTGCTGCTGTTAAAGATTTCTAACTGTGAAAATAAATTATTCCCTGTTTCTCACAGCAGAAGGCACTGAATGAGATAGGTGAGAGCACTGGATGTGGGGGACCTCACGGCTCACTCCTAAACCTTCCCAGCAGGAGATGCTGTAGGATTCTCCTGCGGAAGTCCCATTTCCCCTATGGAGGAGGAGTACTGTGGTGTCCAGAGGGAGCAAGAGCTCTCAGGCCCTGCACTATGTTTGATTAAAAAAAATGCATTTTAAGTCTTTCTTAAACAAGTAAGATATCTACCTCGGAGGGTTACAGAATTAGAAGGAAAGATGAGTGAGTACAGAGGGACTGCTCAGACATATTCTGCACTGTTCATTCCAAACCCCTCTGCTCAATGGTTTGACTCAGGATATGTCTACACTTTGAGCTAGGGGTGCAAGCCCCAGCTCAAGGAGACATATTCACACTAGCTCTGAGCTAGTGTGCTAAAATAGCAGTGCTGCTGTGGAGGCCCTAGCTGCCCTTTGTACATGCATACCATCCCGGATGGGTACGTACCTGGGGTGGCTAGCCCCTCCCTCTGCCAGCACTGCCAGGCCTACACCGCTGTTTTTAGCTTGCCAGCTCAATCACAGCTAGTATGGGTATGTCTCCAAAAACTGGGAATTACACCCACAGCTCAAAGTGTAGACATGCCCTCAGACCTGCAATGCAGGAGTGTCCCCAGGTTTTATTTCCCATTTGGAGCACTGCTGTTAATCTGAGTTTTTTGTTCTCTACAGTGTAAGGAGGGTGGATTTCCGAATGATCTCTGGCTTGGAGTCAGTACAGAGAATGTGTCTGTATACAAACGGGGAGATCCTAAATCGCTGGAAACTTTCCAGTATGAGCACATTGTTTTCTTTGGAGCTCCGCAACCCAATACCTTCAAAATTACAGTGGATGAGCGAGAGATGTTCTTTGAAACCTCCCAGGTATGTGTAACAGGATGTTCTTGCTGTGCATACAGTGTAACTATCCGAGTTCCATTATTTCTGAATAATTACTAGAACCAAACAAAGATTTGAACTTTGCATTTTGCAAGTGAGACCTGTCTTATTAAAAAACTCCTCCTGTAGAAACTGGGCAGGAGAGGAGGAGGGCTTGATTTCCTTTCAACCATGTCACTGCCCAACATTTCCTGAAGAAAGAAAAAAACATGCTGAACCTCATTTAACATGCAAAATACTTTGTTAATGTGGAGTTTATGGTTTTGGGTGTTCCTTGGTCCCCCATGCTTCTCATGCCCTTCCAGAATGTGAAAAGCCAATTAAAACAACTCACATGGGAAAATAATGCAGAGTTACGGTGACCATACATCACCTCTACAAGACCATTAGTGCAGTAGTAACCAATAGAACATGAATTGTAGAAATGCGGCAGTAAGGTGACACTTCCCTTCCACCAGAATCATGTGACCTTAATTCTGCTCCCTTGAATCCCTGCCCTGAGTGGACTCTCAGGGAAATCAGTGTGTCAGACCTCTGTAAGCCGTTTGTAGCACAAGGTGGAGTGTGAAGACAGATACATTTTGGGGAAACTGAAGAGAAGTTTAATGTTTTTAAAATTCTTGGATTTCTGCTTTCCAAACTCTTTCAGGCAAATCAAAGTACCATATTCCTCTAACTTTTATGTTGAATGGGATATAATACTGATCACCTGCAAGGAATCTGAATAGTAATGATGCTGGCACAAACCACAGTGAGATTTGTGAGACTGTATAAATTGGAGTTGTGATAAGTATAAATCTCAGATTCTTCAGGCCATGATCCATGTGGATTCATTGCTGTTCCTTCTGGGTGCACATGCACTCAAGTTCAGATTTTTTGGCCAGCATTGTCTACTGATTCATAGATTCAAGCCAGAAGGGACCAGTATGATCATCTAGTTTGACCTCCTGTATAACACAGCGCATAGAACTTCCACACAAAAATTACTAGAGCAGATCTTTTGGAAAAACATCCAGTCTTGACTTTAAAATTCCCAGTGATGGCAAATCCACCTGAACCCTTGGTATATTGTTCCAGTGGTTGGTTATCTTCACTGTTAAAAGTTTATGCCAGTGCTTCTCAAACTTTTGTACTGGTGACCCCTTTCATATAGCAAGCCTCTGAGTGTGACCCTCTTACAAATTAAAAACACCTTTTTATATATTTAACACCATTGTAAATGCTGGAGGCAAAACAGGGTTTGGGGTGGAGGCTGACAGCTCATGACCCCCCCCCCCCATGTAATAACCTCGCAACCCCCTGAGCGGTCCCGACCCGCAGTTTGAGAACCCCTGGTTTATGCCTTATTCCAATCTGAATTTGTCTAGCTTCACCTTCCAGCCATTGAATGATGGTACACCTTGCTCTGCTAGATAGAAAATCCCATTATCTAATATGTGTTCCCCATGTAGGTGCTTAAAGACAGTAATCAAGTCACCTCTTAACCATCTCTTTGTTAAACTAAATAGATCGAACAACTTAAATCAATCACTATAAGGCAAATTCTTGCGGTCTTCTCTATACCCTCTCCAATTTAACAACATCCTTCTTGACTTGTGGACACCAGAACTGGACACTGTATTCCAGCAGCAGTCGCACCAGTGCCAAATACAGAGGAAAAATAACCTTTCTGCCCCTACTAGAGATTCCCCTGTTTATGTATATAAGGTTCACATTAGTCCTTTTGGCCACAGCATCGCACTGATAGTTCCTGTTCAGCTGATTATGCATGTGCACATACACCCCCCCATTTTTCAGAGTCCCTCTTTCCCAGGATAGAGCCCCCCATCCTGTAAGTATGGCCGACAGTCTTTGTTCCTAGATGTATACATGTACCCAGCTTGCCAAGTGAGCCAGATCGCGCTGCATCGGTGACCTGTCCTCTTCAATATTGACCGCTCCCCCAGTTTTTGTGTCATCTGCAAACTTATCAGTGATGATTTTATATTTTCTTCCAGGTCATTGATCTAAATGTTATATAGCATAAGGCCAGCAACTGATTCCTGTGGAACCCCACTAGAAACACATCAGTTTATTGATGATTCCCCATTTACAATTTCATTTTGAGACCTATCAGTTAGCCAGCTTTTAATCCATTTAATATGTGCTATGTTAATTTTATGTCTTTCTAGTTTTATACTCAAAATGTCATGTGGTACCAAGTCAAATGCTCGACAGATGTCCATTACATTAACACTATTACCTTAAAATTTGTAATCTCATTTTAAAAAATGAAGTTACTTTAACGGTCTCTTTTCCATAAAATCAATTTGATTGGCATTAATTACATTACCCTCCTTTAGTTCTTTATTAATCGAGTCCCATATCAGCCGATTAATTATCTTGTCTGGAATTGATATCAGACTGACAGGCTTATAATTACCCAGGTCATCCCGTTTACCCTTTTTAAATATTAGCATAACATTAGTTTTCTGCAGGTCCTCTGCGACTTCCTATGTTCCAAAACTTATTTTAAATCACCATTAATGGTCCAGCGAGTGCCTAAGCCAGCTTTTTAAAAACTCTTTGATGCAAGCTATCCAGACCTGCAGATTTAAAAATTGGGGCTGCACCTTTGCCATACATCATCTTGTGCTCCCCTTCCTCTCCCACCTGAGGGCATAAAGGGCAGAGCAGGACAAACCATCCATTGGCTCCTTCTTACTGATTGTGACAGTGAGATAGAACCCTTACCGGGTCCATTGACTCTGCGCACTGTACAATTAGTTATTAGGCTCTTGTGTTTTAGTTCGTGTAGTTAATAGTTGTAATGTAATGCCTGTTGGCAAAAAAATCTGATTTTTACATTGGTGGGGTAACCTCTGGTAATGATGCTTAGTTGCTACGGCTGAGGCGAGATCCCTGGAATTTAAAATTTGTCCCTCTTGTGAAGCTGCTGTATCTATCATTGATAGACATGTTAGGTTCTGCCTTGGCAAGGGAAAGATCCCTGGCAGTGTTCAATCTGCTGCTCCTTTTCCAAAAGGACACAGCAATCCAGGGAAGCCCGTCTCTTTCTTTTTGAGTGCTCCATTGAGGGCCTCTTCAGAGCCTGAGGCCAAAAATCCTGTCAAGCCTGCTCAGTCACTCTTGGCTAGTGCTCCCATGAGCCATAATTTTATGTAGAGCTCCCGGCCTTATTCTTTATCAAAGAGAGCAAGCCTCTCGGCTACAGAGTAGCACAGAAGAGTCAAGAACTCACCAGAAAGAAGTTGCAAGGCACATCGTTCCCAGGATGAACATAGCACCCTCCCTGGTGCCTCGTAAGATGAGACAGAAGACACCCTAAGCAGACTGCCAAAGCTCCACCAGACAGGGCTCTCAGTATTACAATCCTCAGAAAATGTTGGAACCACTGAGGAAGAAGCTAGGACTCAAAATTGGCAGAGAAAGATCCACACTGTCACTGACACAAAGGATACAGTTCATAGGAGCCATGTTTTATTCAAAATCACCAAGAGTTTATAGGTTTCAGACCATGGTACATCGCATCAGTCATGTACCAGCTCATCCAGAGATGTCTGTAAGAGAATGCCTCAGACGTCTGGTCACATGGCCTTCTGCACTTAGGTCACACAGCATGCCAGACTTCACCTACACTCCATGCAAGAATGGCATCACATGGACATGAAGGTGAGAGTCCTGCGAATAGTCCTCTCCTTAGTAGATTACTGGAAGCAATGCAGTTCTGTTTTCTTCTTCTATGATCTACCTAGATGCTGATGGATGCTTCTATACTTGTGTGAGAAACTCATCTAGACTAATCAAGGCTTCTCTGGTTCTCCCAGGAAGCGCCTCTCCATTTAAATGTCCTGGAGCTCAGAGACATACATCTAGCAAACACAGCATTTCGACCCTTATTATAGGGATCCAAGTGATGATGTACAGCACAATGGCTGTGTAGTATGTCAGTAGGCAGGAAGGAGCATGGTGATCACCTCTATGCCAAGAAGCCATTCATCTCTGAGATTAGTGCATTAGTCATCAAATCACACCAGCAGTGCTCCGTCTTCCAGGTTTGAAAAATGCCCTAGCAGATCAGATCAGCTCCTCAGACAATTTACAGACAACCACACACACAGTCAAAGACTCAATTCGGTAGAATATCTTTCAGCGCTGGGATACCCAAAAATAGGCTTATGTGCCTCTCACGGAGTCATAGGCCCAATGCTCCTGGACTACTGTGTATGAAGCCAGCCAGGACTCTGGGGTAGCGTGACTCCCCTCAGGGCACGCTTTCCAGGGCAAAGAGCCTCCTCAGCTAAGGCTTTCCTGGGTCTGACCTCCAAGCATCCAGCACCCCTATTCTCACCATGCGCTTCATGCAGTGGGTCCACCTGGATGGGACCCCTGGGGAAGCCAGAGGGCCCAGCACCCCAACTCTGCAGTCAGCCATGACTCTCAGCCAGCGAGTAAAACAGAAGATTTATTAGTCGACAGGTACACAGTATAGAACAGATCTTGTTAGCATAGAAATCAGTGACTTTCAGCAAAGTCCACCTTGAGGTAACCCGGGCCTGAACTCCCCCCCTCTTCGAGTCTCCAGCCACAGACTGTCCTGGACCCAGCTGCCTGGCCTCCAACACGCCCGTTGCCCCTCCTCCCGGTCTTTGTCCTGCTTCCCGGGCAAAGTGTCACCTGGTCGCATCCCCCTCCTGGTTCTCAGGTTACGAAGGGCACCATCCATTGCTTACTTGCAAGCAGCTGGACAGCCTCATCTACCCCCAAAGGCCTCAGCAAATGTCTCACACCCATATTCCCACCACCTAGGCATTGGTGCAGTACATGGGAAACTGAGGTACACACAGTATTCATATAAGACAGTAAGACTCACATACAACATAACAAGGGGGAAAACCCCACTTCGTCACAGTCCCGAATAAGAAATGTCCTGCATTCTGCTCCAGAAGGGGGTTCTAGGCTCACCGACAGACACCTTCCTCATTTCGTGGACATATTGGGGCTCATGTACACCTACTCGCCAATCCCATTAATATCAAGGGTCCTGAGGAAACACAGACAAGATTCAGCATTAATGATCTGGGTGGCCCCACATGGCCCAGGCGATTCTAGTACTCTGATTTGGTGAACCTGTCAACGTAGTCTACAATGTCAGTATCTGTTCTGCCCAAGGTAGATCTTGTACACAGATCCAGAATTGTTACATCTGATAGCCTGGATGCTGGCTGGTTAACAACCATCAAAAGAAGCTGTTCAGAAGAAGTCCAGAACATCTTGATACATAGCAGAAAAACCTCTGCTAGAGTGACTTGTACAGGAACATAGAAGAGGAAAATTCAGGCCCTATGGCTGCTCCATCTTACATGGTGCTCCATAAAGATGACTTTTAAGCCTCACCTCAAGTTCCTGCCTAAGGTTGTTTCCAATATTTAAAAGTATATTCGCCTTCCAATTTTCTTTGTCAAAAGACTCACTCAAACCAGGGGGAAGTCAAACTGCAGACCCTTTGATATGTTAAGGGTTCTTTTAACCTAGAGATTTTCTGAATGGGTATCTAACTGTATTAAATCATGTGAAAGATAGCTAAACTAGATCCACCCATGCAGATTAGAGCCCCTTCCACTGGGGCATAGGCAGCTTCTCTAAGTATCCCTATTTCAGAAATGTGCAGGACAGCTACATGGGGATTACCCAGCACTATTCCCTAGTTCAAGCTTAATGATCATATGCTCACTTGGTAGAATTGTTCCGCAATCTTTGTTTAAATAGGACTCCTAGAACCAACCTCCTGACTGCTGGCTAGTCCTCTGAAGTGGAATCCATCTGAACAGTTACTCGAAGACGATGGAATGGTTACTTACAATAAATGTGGTTCTTCGAGTTGTTTTGTCCTCATGGATTGCATGACCTGCCCTCCTTCCCTGTTACTATGGCCTCCTATACTGTATGGATTTTTTATTGGCAAAGGAACTGAGGGACCGTTTGGCCACTCTGCCCTTATTCCTCGGGCATGAGGTCCTCTGGGGCCCAAGCATGACCCCAATGGATGTTGCTGGCCAAAAGAGACTGATTTTGAGTTCATGGGGTGCATGTCCACCCAGAAAGAACAGAAGTTGAATCCATGTAGACAGCTTATCTCAAAGAACCACAGTTACTGTAATGTAATTAATCATTCTGGAGTTTGTTAGGGAGGGGTAAAGTATTATTACATTTCCTGGTTTTGGTTAAGGTTCCTGCCCATGCAACCTTAGTTTGGCCTCATTTCCTATACTTTTGAGTTCCTGACTTTGGAAATGTTAATATTTTAAACATTGTTTTTTAATGTAATTTATAAAAAATCATTAGACCTACCAAGCTGTGTCCATTTCTAAATTGAGTCACTGCATAATCACAGAGCTGTAACCCACCATTATTCCTCATCCCATGCCCTCACAATCTGTCACTTTTGGTATCCCATATCTATTGCCAGCACTTCAGGGCAGTGACTGTGTCTTTCTGCAAAGTGCCTCCTACACCTAACTACTATGTTTTCAATCTGCCTACCCATCCTTTCATGTTTTTGTCCAGGTGGGAGAGATAATAAAGATCATGAAAGCCTACATCAACATGATTGTGAAGAAACGCTGCAGTGTCAAATCAGCTGCCAGTACGGACAGTCACACTAGCATCTGGACTAGGTGATGAGAAGGAACCCTTATTCCATTAGCCAGAGGCATTTGTTATGTGGTGGGAGTTTACAACTTGCCAGCAGGACGTGTAGCAAAGATTTTTTTTTTTAAGAACTTCACTTGACTGATTCCTACGTAGAAACAAACTGAAATCACACATCACCACTTACAGTACCAAGGGATTTGCACCTCATCCTAAAGATGTTAGTTAACATCAAAAACTGTTATATTAAACGTGAACAGCCGAGATTTGTATTCATCTTGGTTGTTTGAGGGACACTGTCTTAAAGAAACAAAGCCACAAGCTTCTTCTTATCTGTCGTCTTCTACCTTTTTTTACACTTGTCTGTCACACTGTCAAAAAAATACAAAAGGAACAGTTCTGCACTAGAGGGAGCAGAATTGAATAGCTTTCAGTTTGTCGAAGAGCAACTGGGATCTGGGAATTGAGCTAAGAAAATATTTGTTTTAATTTATTTTTCAGCCAAAGTTAAAGTTGCATTCCTTTTTCCCGGATTTTACATTTTGCCTAGTTAACCTTGTGCTGCATCAAGTAACTTGGGTTAGACTAAAGTATTTTGGTCCTCAGGAGCCTAAACAGTTGGTTGCCACAGCCAGAGAACAGGAATGTGTTTGCATGGTTCTCTCTCAAGGACAGGGGTGGGCTGTCTGAAATGGATTCTACTCAGATTCAGCTCAAACTACATTCTAAACAGCCCTGGTTGAAAAATGAAGGGTTGTCTATTCCTGGGGGCATGAATGCCATTTAGTTGCATTTACAAGGAAACAGCTGTTTCAGCCCCCACCCCCAATTTGAGTTCAAATTCATCACTTTAAATGTAGTGACTTGGGTCCTGCCATACGATTTATTTACATTTAGGCTTTTAGGATGCCCTGGAGGGAGGGACAGTCGCCTTAGAAAAAGTGGTGGCTCTTACTAAGCAGATGAACTACCCTTCCTTCCACTCTAGTCTAACAGGAAAGACCACCACTCATTCCAGCAAGAACTTCACATGCCGCTCAGTTGTAACTGGCTCCTTTACCAGTAAAGTTCCTTCCTTCCACGCCATGGGGCTTTAGCAAAACCCAAAGAGAACAATTTGTTGTCACAGAAAACAGGACTAGTATAGTTGGCATATTTCTCCTCCCCCTATCCCCCAACCATTCTGCAACATGCACACACCTGTCACTAGGCTAAGCACGTACAGGGTTGACATTACATTTTTTTAAACTGGAATTTTGCCTTAAGAAGCCTTATTGATGAGTCTTACAAGAGCCCCTTTTTGTCACTTCCATAATAAACAGATGACCAGGTGGCAACTTCAAACGGTCAGGAAAGCAGAGGAGATAGACAAAATAACACTGGTCACTTTGCATATTTGGTCAAATACACTGAATGGAGTCTTTTAATATATTTAACCATAGCTCTAATTTCTCCTGCCCTACTGGTATAGTCTAGCTCTTGGGTAGCTGCAGGCAGCTTGAACCCAGTTGGGAATGTTAACACCCCTCACTTCTTGTTCTGACATGCTCATTTCTATTACAGATTTCCTTCTGCTTTCTTTTTTTAATTTGTAACTGGCTTTACAAAATGAAGGTTTAATAAATTATTGGCTTGCATGGCCTGTTTTCCTTCACAGATGTTGTGCACAAACTGTTGTGTGCTCATGTGTACCTGTTTATACAGAGATCTGTCACCCAGTGCTGATATGCAGACATCTCTGAGCATGACGGGGAAAGCAACTGCTTAGCAACAACGTGAGTAGCAGATTTTGCTTTGGTGACAAGTTGAGAGGCCCAGGATGGGATAGAAAATGTTTCAGGCTCTCTTGGTGTTGGTGCTGCACAGGGTGATCTATTGGATGGAGATTGCATCTTTGGTTACTGGGGGAGAGCCCAGCCCACAATGAGACATTCGTTGCAACTGGGGGTTCTGTATCACCATTCCTGAGCAAATAACCAAAGGAGGAAAGGGGGGAGAAATTCAGAGAGGTGGATTACCTCCCAACAGCCCTCATATTCATCGTATATATGGGCTCCGTCAGCCGGGTTCCCCCAGCGTTTAGTATGCAGCATTACCAACTTGTATTTTGGGTATTCTTTTGGCTAGTGTTGGGATTTCAGATGACTTCCAGTCCCCTCCCCCCTTCACAAAGTGCAGTCTTCCAAAAGCCAGCAGTCTCACCCTTCCCCTTGCTGTTTTCACAAGGTGGGGGAGAAGGGAGCAAAGAGCCCAGCAGCTGCACATGGCACTGGTCCCTCACCCATCCGCTGAGCAAGTGATCTCTGCTCCTCCCCCTGCAGTATCTGCCCTGGGAAGGGGGTGAGGAGCCCCTGGAGATGCACCTGATGCAGCTCCTCGCCTCTAGGAGAGGTGGATGAGGTTAGGTTTTAGTTTAGGGGTGAGGATTAGGGTTAATGGTCAGGGGGTAGGGTTGAGTTGAGGGTTAGGATTTAGGGTGAGGGTTAGGGTGGCGGTTGTAGGGTGAGGGGTTAGAATTTAGGGGTGAGGGTTGTGGATTAGAGTGAGGGTGAGGGGTTAGGGTTGTGGTTTTTAGGGTTGGGGTTAGGTTTGGGGCGGGGGCTGGGTTAGGGTTAGATTTGGGTTAGAGTTTAGGGTGAGGGTAGGATTAGGGTAGAGTTGAGGGGTTGGGGTCGGGTTAGGGTTTAGGGTCAGGGTTAGGTTAATGGTGAGGGTTAGGGGGTGAGGGTGAGGATTTAGGGTTGGGGTAGGGTCAGGGGTAGAGTTAGGGGGAGGGTAGGGGTGAGGGGTTGGGGTAGAGTAAGTTTTGGGGTTGGAGTCAGAGTTAAAGGGTTTAGGAGGTTGTGGTTAGGGGGTGAGGGTCAGGGTAGAGTCGGGTCAGGGGTGGGGGTAGGGTAATGAGGTTAGGGTAGGGAATAGGGGTAGGGTTAAGGTTGGGGTTGGGGTGAGGGCGAGGTTACAGGTTAGGGTGCGGGTTAGGGTTAAAGGGTTAGGATCAGGTTTTAGGATTTAGGTTTGGGGTTAGGATTAGGGTAGGGGTTAGGGGCTAGGACTAGGGGTTAGCTTGGGGTTAGGGTTAGGTTTTAGGGTTGGGGTACGGGTTGAGGGTGAGGGGTGGGTTAGGGTTAAGGGTCAGGGTTTGGATTGGGGTCAGGGTTAGGGGTTTGGGTGGTTAGGGTTAGGTTTAGGTTTAGGGGTTAGGGTTAGGGTTCGCTTAGGGTGAGGGTTTAGGGCTAGGGCTTAGGG